>NC_041224.1:71968949-72004756 GCF_002837175.3 Physeter macrocephalus | reverse complement strand
TCCCAGACCGGGGCACGAACCCGTGTCCCCTGCATCGGCAGGCGGACTCTCAACTACTGCGCCACCTGGGAAGCCCGCATGTACATCTTCATGCATTGGGTGATACTACAAGACATACCAACAGGGATACATGCATAAACACAAAGAGTGACCAAATGTACCTATATGAATTGACATAAATACCTATCTGAAACGCATAACTAACACCTACCTACCTACCTATCTACCAACCTACTTACCCACATACCTACCTTTCTAGGTCCCTACCTCCCTAGCTCCTTATTTTTCTCCCTCCCTTCCTCTATATATACTAACAAACATAAATGAACCAGTGGACGTGTAGATCTGTGTATGAATGCGTACATAGATAATGTGTCAAGGAATGAAGAAATGACGAATATCTAAAGGACTGCTGAGAGAAGGCAGAGCATCAGTTGCTCACCACCCATCAGAAGGCCTGTTGCCATGGCTTCTTGGCCACCAAAACTCTCTGGACGTGTGCTGGGGAACAGAGACATTCCTTTGGGCTCGATTCTGGTCCATGCAAGCATGGGGCGGTCAATGGGACATTCGGCTTGGCCACTTGCTTGCCAAAACACAGAAAATGAGGCCATGAATTCCCATGGAATGGATGCTTGAAGAAGCAGTTATCTGGAGATGGGCCCATGGGCTGCACCAGTCAACCTGGCAAAGCCCTGCATGGGAACGTTCAGGCAGGGAAGAAGAGCCATTATCTTTTGGTGCAGCAGCCCATTTTATGGACCACCGAAGGCCCCCAAAGAACAGCAGTGCAACTACTCCCTCCTCCGCCCACATCATTGGGCCCCCCTCCACTTCGGGTAACAGGGCCTCACAATGGAGATGATACCAGGGCTCAGAAGGGCTCTCAACAACCTTAGTAGGTAGGCACACTCAAAAGGGCTTTCTCCTCTTGAGGGTGCTCTCTTTGAAGGCAGTGTCTCCCCTAGTGGAAGAACTCCACAGGAGATGCAATGGCTGCTAGTTGTTGAAGCAAAATCCACCAGAGGGCGTATCAGGAACAATGAACCTCACCAAGACCCCACCATCCCTGAAAGTTACCTGGCCAAGTCCCATTAAACTCAGGGGCCGCCCTTCAGCTCTCTCAATAGCCAGCAGCGTCTACATGCCAAGACCTAGTGGATGGGTTCTTGCCTGCCTCTCACCATCTCCTGTCCTGGGGCATGATTCTTCTCTACCAATGGTTCTTTGGAGACTGCAAAATACACACCACAAATGACTGTCCCCTCAGTTGATCAGAGTACTCTGCTTTGAGGTGTGCTCCTCAGGGGCCCAGGGAAGGAAACATTTCTTCCACGTGCAATCTGATTAGAATTCAGGTCTAATGAAAGTCTTTTCATTTCCTAAGATCCTAACCCTTAGTTGTGGTGCCACAGCAGAAATCTCCCTTTGGGATGACTGAGGTTTCTGAAAGGACTCCTCTCTCTTGATTGCTTTTAGTTGGGCATCCCACATAATCCAATGGCCTTTGGGGCCTGTGTCAAGGACCAAAGAGAGCCACTCACCTCGAATCATTCAGACCATGATGAGACCCTTGCCAGAATGTCTGACTGAAAGACACAATTTGAAGAGAAAGGGCTAAGAAGGCCCCGCCTATGGCCTCCGGGTGGGTTGTGGAACTAGGGATCAAGAAAGAAAGCCAAAGACAGGACCATGCCTTGTCCATGTGGAAGCTCCTAGACAAGGTAGAGTCTCACATACTTTCCTAGAAGGATAGGGTGCCTCCACACCCACATCCGAGGGCTCTGGAAGGGACAAGAAGATTCCATCCTCCTGTCCCTGGATGGCCAATTCCCTTGTGCTTTAGCACAATCCTGTTGAGCATGATTTTTAGGCCATCATCTCTCTTGATGATAATATAATTTTTATTTTCTAATCTTTTCTGCTATTTTCATGTATCATTTTCCTCTTTCTTCAACATGCTTACCACAAAATATTTTAAAATTAATACATTATGCTGAATATTATTTCCATAATATTTTTTGACATTTAGCAGAAATATTTTTAGTGTTATTTTTTATTATATACAAAACTTTTTGTTCTTTCCTTTTTTACTTTCTCAATTTTAGGATTGATGTAATTGTATATGTTCATTTAAACATCCTAATTATTTCTGTTTTTTAATTATCATTATATATTTTTTAAACCTTATTATAGTTTTATTACCTTTCATTTTTTCCTGTAGAATTAGAATGTTTGTGAATTAGTTTTCCTTTTTTCCACCTTTAGTGTTTAGGAAACATGAGGTCATTTTACTGGTCAATTTTATTTTATTAAACACTGATCTATATTGTTATCTCTGTATTTTTCTCTTTGCATAAGAACTTCCTCAAGTTCTATTTTTGAAGCCACATGAGTCTTTGGATTACAAATAAAATAACAGTACAGCTGTCATTTTGATTTTTTAGTGATGCTTGAAAATGAATTTTAGCCTTTTTGAACATGGTTAATAAGCCATTGTTATATTGTGTGTTTTCTTCAATATCTTACCCACTTTACATGTACAGAAGAAATGAATTTCATAATCAATGTAAATATGCCTTCTTATATATTTAGTTAAAAAAAATCACACCATCACCTGGCAACCACAGCTCAGTAAATATCTCATCAAAAATACTGGATTTGCCCTTGATAATTCTTTAAAGTTAGTTGGTCACTCATTGAGAAAAAAAATACTTCTCATTCAGTGACACTAGCAGAGTCAATTGTAAATGAGAATCTTCTGGCATCATTTATAGTAGGGGTCCCCAACCCCCAGGCCACAGGCTGGTACCGGTCCTTGGCCTGTTAGGAACCGGGCCACACAGCAGGAGGTGAGTGGCAGGTGAGTGAGCTAAGCTTCATTTCTATTTACAGCCACTCCCCATTGCTCCCATTACCCCTTGAGCTCCTCCTCCTTTCAGATCAGTGGCAGCATTAGATTCTCATAGGCGTGCGAGCCCTACTGTGAACTGCACATGCCACGGATCTAGGTTGCGTGCTCCTTATGAGAATCTGATGCCTGATGATCTGAGGTGGAGCTGAGGTGGTGATGCTAGCGCTGGGTAGTGGTTGAAAATACAGATTATCATTAGCAGAGAGGTTTGATTATACAGAGACCATAATAAATCAATTGTTTGCAGACTCATATCAAAACCCTATCTGTGAGTGGCAAGTGACAATTAAGCTGCATATGGTGGCAGATTTATAGTGGCAAGTGAGTTGATATACTTCAATTGTACAGCTGCATCTGGTGGCAGGCTTTAAGTTAGAATCCAACAATCATTTTAGTCTGTGTGTGGCCTGCCCATTATTTTATTTACTACTTCCATCCACAACTCTTTCCCACACTCCGCACTTTTCTCAGCCACAGTTTTGGTAAGCCCACAAGCTAACCCTAGCCAAAATGAATAAAAAACAAACTTTGCTGGAGAGCTTCTTTGAAAATCGGGAAAGACCCAATGATGAGACAGCAGAAGACTCCAAGACTACCAAATAAAAAAAGCTGCATTTAAAAGAAAATACCAAGAGTCCTACTTAAATTATGGGTTCATTGCAACAGGTGGTTCACATTCTCCAAGCCCACTTTGTATTATATGTGGCAACTGACTATCCAACAAAACCTTGAAACCTTCAAAACTGCTTCACCACATGGAGACTAATCACCCTGCATTAAAAGACAGGCCTTTGGAGTTTTTCAAAAGAAAAAAAACATGGACACGAAGAACAGAAGCAATTATTGAAGGCCACAACTTCATCAAATGTGTCTGCACTGAGAGCATCATTCTTAGCGGCTAACGGCATTGCTAAAGCTAAGAAGCCCTTTACTATTGGTGAAGAGTTGATCTTGCCTGCTTCTAAGGACATTTGGTGTGAACTTTTAGGAGAGCCTGCAGTTCAAAAGGTGGCACATGTTCCTTTTTCAGCTAGCATCATAAATAGACAAATTGATGAAATAGCAGAGGATATTGAGGCACAATTGTTAGAGAGGATTAATGAGTCACTGTGGTACGCAATCCAGGTTGAGGAGTCTACCAATGTTGACAACAAGGCAACAATGCCTGTTTTTGTGCAATATATTTTCCAGGAGGCTGTGCATGAGGATATGTTATGTGCACTTTTGTTGCCAACCAACACCACAGCTACAGAACAATTCAATCTTTGAATGATTACATATCAGGAAAACTGAATTGGTCATTTTGTGTCAGTATATGCATGGAAGAACAATTCAAGTCTTTGAATGATTACATATCAGGAAAACTGAATTGGTCATTTTGTGTCAGTATATGCATGGAAGGAGCGGCTGCCATGACTGGACGGCTTTGTGGTTTCACTGCTCAGGTCAAAGAGGTCACTTCTGAATGTGAGTCTACACACTGTCATCCATAGAGAAATGCTGGCTAGCTGAAAAATGTCACCTGAACTTATTAGCATTTTGCAGGATGTGATTACAATTATCATCCGTATTAAAGTACATGTCCTTAACTCACGTCTGTTCTCGCAGCTCTGTGAGGAGATGGATGCAGGGCACATATATCTTCTCCTATACATAGAAGTGACATGGCTTTCTAAAGGTAGATCATTGGCCAGAGTTTCTGAGCTATGAGAGTAGCTCCAGGGATTTCTTTTAGAAAAACAGTCACTACTGGCAGCACACTTCAGTGACACAGAATGGGTCACAAAACTTGCTTACTTGTGTGACATATTCAACCTGCTCAATGAACTCAATCTGTCACTTCAGGGGAGAATGACAGCTGTGTTCAAGTCAGCAGATAAAGTGGCTACATTCAAAGCCAAACTGGAATTATGGGGGCGACAACTGAACATGGTTTTTTGACATGTTTCAAACATTAGCAGAGATTTTGAAAGAGACTGAGCCAGGGCCTTCTTCCTCCCAGCTGGTGCATGATCACCTATCTCAGCTTTCAAAAGAGTTTGAGCATTACTTCCCAACCACAAAAGACCCCTGAACTGGGAAGGAATGGATCCGTGACTCATTTGTGAATAAACCAGGTGAATTGACTTTGTCCATGCTAGAAGAGGATCAACTGCTTGAGATCGCAAATTATGGTGGCCTTAAAAGTATGTTTGAGACAACTTCAAATCTCCATATGTTCTGGATTAAAGTAAAGGTGTAATATCCTGACATTGCCACAAAAGCACTGAAAAGCCTGCTTCCATTTCCAACATCCTGTCTTTGTGAAGCAGGGTTTTCTGCAGTGACAGCAACCAAAACGAGATTATGGAGTAGACTGGACATAAACAACAGACTTTGGGTGTCACTGTCTCCCATCACCCACAGCTGGAACCATCTAGTTGCAGGAAAACAAGCTCAGGGCTCCCACTGATTCTGCTTTATGGTGAGTTGTATAACTATTTCATTATATATTACAATGTAATAATAATAGAAATAAAGTGCACAGTAAATGTAATGAGCTTGAATCATCCCAAAACCATCCCACCCCTCCCCCACGGTCTGTGGAAAAATTGTCTTCCACAAAACTGGTGCCTAGTGTCAAGAAGTTTGGGGACTGCGGACTTATAGCAAATTGTTTATTATATTATATACAGTCGGTCCATATTAAGATCTGTAATTTTGTGTGTTTCTTAGTGTATGTATTAAATTTTAAGCTTAAAATTTTAGTTCTTTAACAGTCCAACTACTGTATCTCAAATCTCTTTAATGGCATTTTCCGTCAGCTATGGGAGATTCTTTAGTACTTCAAAGTAGCGCAAAGCTACTTTTAGAATCCTGTAAAATTACAAAAATATTGTTCTCATCTTGTTTGTTGAATTAGATTAAACATTGTACTGGGGACCAGTGAATCAAAATTTCTCAACTTCAATATTATTAATTTCATGTTCAAATGAAACTTATAAATTTACATCAAGTAAGTCAGTCACTGTTTCAAAAGGAAATTCCATATTCCTATTCAGTTTACCTTCTGCTTAAATCTATTACGCTTAGGAGTCCATCTTCTCCAGTCAATTTTCTATTTGGAATGTAACTATGACTAAAGGAATCTAGACACCTATCATCAATGCAGTGTTGCATTCCTTGGTTGAATGTCTTACTCAAAGACACATTGAGAGAAAAGCAGTAGACTAATCCCTGAATGTACCTTACTATTAAAAATTATAAATCTCTGAAACAAAGTTAATAGGATGAGTATTTCTTTTTACTTTTTAGCAGATAGATAGGATTAGTTTACATAAGTTTCTTTTAAGGTTTCATTGTCTCAAGCCCCAACAAAATGTCTATAAAGGAAATAATGATTCCATATATATTTCCTTGTATTGTCACCTAGGTTTACCTTCATTTTAATTCTATTGATCATGATTTCCAGGTCATCATCTCACTTCAAGACTGTAAGTTCTCATCATTGACCGAAGCCCTGGCTTTCCACACACATATATACACTTGGACGTGAATATATGTATCAGCCAATTATGGTACCAATTTGGACTGGCATATTGACATATTCAGTGGTAGGCACCTGACTCACATTAATTCTCCAAGGCTGCAGGTCAAACCATGCTCTTCCTCTGTACTCATCATTTAAGTGTACAGGAGTAGGACAAGTATCAAAATATAGAACTAAGTGTTTCATGGAACATGGCTCTTGAAAGTTTTTCCTTAATGGAGCAATATGATAAATACTCAGAAAATGACCTAGTATAGAGGTTGTAGACTATTGACAACCCTACACAAGAATGACACAGAATACAGGTTTCTTTGGAGAACCACTCAGAACGTGTCAGGAAAACACAAGAGCATCTCAATTATCATCCTTTATCTATATATCAAAAGATGCCATACTGGTAACATTTGGCACTGTCTACTGCATATGAACTCTCCTAAAATGACACACCTGAAGCCACTTGAAACTTGGAGTTTACAAATCAAGTATCAGGTTAGTGGAAATAGTATTCATTTCCAGGCAGCCTCCATCATTCATAGCACATACATCATTATACTGAAAATAATGCATTAACATGATATTCAGGCACTGAAATTTATATATGGGTTTCCTCATTAATATAATCAACTTTAGGGTTAATAGAAACATAAAATTACTGAATTTCACATTTTAATCTATGTTGGCAGAATTTTCATTTATTAAAAGTTATTCAATGACCCTAAAGCAGCAAGACACTATTAGGATCCCATTCAATATTATATAAATATTGTTCTAGTCATTATAGAGACCTAGATGAGTATTGAACATTGATCTATATGCCAGTTAACAAAATTTTTCTTAACTGTTAAACATGTAAAGTTCAAATAATAAGCAAAGATTTTGTCATAAGATTACATCAAGTAGATCAGTCAATCAATAAGAACACGCCATATCAATATTCATACTGACTAAATGAATAAGTCTAAGTGCTTTAGGGTGAAACTTCTCTAGTCCAGTGATCTATTTGGAATGAATTTATGAGTAAGGCTGTCATTTGCCACTTAATGAGAAGGTGTAACTCTTAGTATATCTTACTGTAATATGTAAAGAGAGAAAAAGAGTGAAGGATAGAACCCAAAGGTGCAATACTATTAGGAATTATAAATCATTAAACAAAGCTTAAAAGATGAACAATTCTTCTTTACTTATAAGCACATAGATTGATTTAGACACATGTGTTTTTCTTAAGGTTCCATTGTCTCAATTCAAATATATCTCCTTGAAGGACAGGCACCCATCTAACATAGTTTCACATATGTATAGGAGAAAACAATGTTCTTTAGTGAAGTTAGTTTTAGTAGTTTTGCTTTCAGAAGTTTCAATCTGCAATTGCCAAGTTTCAGCTCTTCTATGATTAATCATTTTACATTATTTAATCTCTCCACATATAGTAACATGCCCAAATCTAACTGTTGTTCTAAGTATGTGCAATCTTGTATTTCAGTACTAGTAAGTGTATATTGCAATTGTTGAATAACTTATTGTTCAGTTATATGAGTGAAGTCTTGTGAAAAATATTTAGGTACATTTTTTTTTGCAGCAGGTTTCATTCCCAGGTGTCCAATTCCAAATTATTTCTCAATTCCATTTTCACTTTTCTCTATAGCTGTATTCTGTATTAGGTTTCGATTACACCCTGTTTGCATCTGAATTACATCTTTCTGCAATTGTCCCAAGGCACTAAGTATGTTTGTCCATATTTCTATATCAATAGAGTTTACAATTGTTGTCCCAGCTTCTAGTTACCTATAAATATGGTATTTAGTAAATCTTTTTTAGTTTGATCATGACACATTTTAATATTCATGTAAAAACTTTTCATAGTCATAAAGCCTATTGCATACAAGTAGAATTGAGTTGAATTGACTCAAATTAGAAGTAGTAATATTAAAAGCAATAGTCCTTTTAATGACCCTAGAAACCTTAAGTATGGAGACTGGAGATTGCTAACTTCTAAATAAGGTAGGCTTCGGCTTCCCTGGTGGCACAGTGGTTGAGATCTGCTTGACGATGCAGGGGACACGGGTTCGTGCCCTGGTCCGGGAAGATCCCACATGCCACGGAGCAGCTGGGCCCGTGAGCCATGGCCGCTGAGCCTGCGTGTCCTGAGCCTGTGCTCCACAACAGGAGAGGCCACAACAGTTAGAGGTCCGCGTACCATAAAATAAATAAATAAATAAAATAAAATAAAATAAATAAGGTAGGCTTATTTTTAATGGGACGCTATATTTTGGGACTTTTAAAGGAACTATGTTATATAATTTGGGCTGGGATATGTCTTCCTCATTGTACATTCATTTCAGTTTTGTCAAACTGGGCTCCAATGGCTATATAATGTAGAGAGCAGTTGGAGTTTTGTGTTATTGTTCAGGGACTTTCAATTTGAATATACTTGTATTTAGTTTGACTGGTTAAAAATTTCTTCCCATTAGTATATTCAATAACACAAAGGGTGATATTTAAGATTGTTTTATTTGGGTAAATAGATCAATAGATAGTCTGTGGGTTTCATTCTTCTAAATTTAAACTATCCAATTGAAGGATCTGAAGTATTATGACAAAATATGTGTTTCTTGAGTCCTCACTCAATATTCAGAACATTTGTAATCAATTCAAAATTACCTGAGGTTAATATACTCACTTTTAAAGGAAGAAGGTCTAATACTATAAGCTTCATGTTCAACTGATATAAAATAGAATAAGTATCAAAATTATAATGGTCAAGATAATTAAGAAGTAACACAACAATCTATGTCTCCTACTGTCTGTCCACTAGACAAACTTTTTCTTCAGCCTGCATATTATTTTAAATTACTATCTAGAGGATTTAACCTTAAGGTTCTTAATGGAAATTGTGGCCCACTCAATCATAGGTGTTGGTCTCAAGAGAAGCATGCATCCACTTGGGTTTCTTCTTCACCTTGATGTGAATTATCAACAAACCTTGATGTGAATTATCAACAAACCTGGTAGGATTCTGTCTGGTGTGATGACCATCAGTCTGATATTGGAACAATTTGATATATACCAGGTCTCCTGTTCAATATTGATGTCATACCTCCTCAGAGAAATTTTTCCAGCATCTGGCAAAATAAGTCCAGGGAAGCCTGAAAACTCTTTAAGTATTATATTTGATCATGACTACTTTTTATTACATCAGATAATGGGTTACGCTTAAACTCTAAATTCAAATATCTTCTAAATGAAATTTGAAATTTGCTTACTAGAAGGAGTTAACCTAATTTTAATGAAACCAATGGTAAGGCTTTGGGCCACCGTGAGTGGTTTGATGTAATTTAGCCAAATAAATTTTAGGATATGGTTCATTAATTCCACTTGTCCAGGAACTGGAAATGATAAAAAGTAGGCAAATTTTGAGTACTTGTAGAATGTTACAAAGCTCCTAAATTACAAAATATAGAATTACTTTCTCTATTGGATTCTAGATATTTAGGAATTCCAGAAGTTGAGATGATATACTTTAGAAAGGTGTTTTTCACTGCTCGAGCAGCAGTTTTAGCCTATGGAAATATGTCTGGTCATCTAAACATCATACTCAACATTACTAAAAATATTTGATACCTTCTAAAGGTCTAATCTTGATCAAGTCCATTTGCCACCATATTTCAGGTAACATTGGCTTTAGATGGCTTCCTTGACTTATCTTAGGTGTTACCTGTAAATAATTTTTTTCAAACAACACATCTTTGTATTATTTCCTGAATTATAAGTGTTGAAATATTCCAAAATATTCAGTATATTTCTTCTGTTTGAATGCGTCTGTCAGTGGCATGGAAAAGCCACCCAAGCATACAATGGAAATATTGTAAAGAAAAATTTCCATCATGTAATTCCCATTTTCCTATGGTGTTATTCTTATTTACCCTTGATTTATAATTTTCTAATTCTTATAGAGTTAGATATTTCTGAAATTATGAATAGAAGTTTCTGGGTAGAAATAATGGGCATTTAATTTTTCCAGTCCAAAACTCAGTAGCTCTTTTCACAACTTGGTCTGAAAATTCTTTTTTCAGATAATTTTTTTTCCAGAGTATGAATTTTACAATCAATAATATAATTCTGTTAGAAAATTTTCAATGACTCTAATACATTGGTGATTCATTTCCCATGTAATATTTTAGTTTCTATCAACGTTTGAAAACCTCCATTCTTCCAAAGTTGGCTAGTGGCCTAACAGACCATAAAGATATTTATTATCAGCATAGATATTCATTTTAAGACTAAAGGCTAGCCTAAGGTAACTTTGGCAAGATGGTAAATAGGTATCCCTGTCCCTAGTTCCCTCACAGAAAAACAATTTAGCAACTATACACAGATGAAAATGCTGTTCTGAGTGTCTGACACCTCCGGGGTAAGGCTATAGTACACCAGAGGAGCATGAAAAAACAAGAAAAGTACATCAAAAAGGGTTAGAATAAACATTTCACTTTGTACATGTCACCACTTCCCTGAGCTGGAACAGCAATACACTGAGAAGGATCTCTTTGGCCCATGATTTTTCCAGTTGGGGAAAGAGAAACTAAGACATACATCCAACTTCCCCAGGGTTTCAGGGCATTGTCTGAGAGGCCCACTTCTCTCTCAGCTCACATGGAACACTGAGGGAACTGGGATTGGTATACCACCTGGGAACAGCTAGGAACAAGGAAAAGGGTTATGGGCTCACAGTAACTTACACTGCAGATCTTGACAGAAGCCTTGTGTTCCTAACAGCAACATTGCCTTGTCCAACCAGGGACCTTGCTACCAGCATTGCTAGAACAAGGAGTCCCCAACCAATCCCACCCACCCAGAGAACACAGGTGCAGCCCTGTCCAACTATAAGGCCCAACTCACACCTCCCCCTATGACAGATCCCAGCAAGTGTCCTCACCCAACCTCAGAGTATTGGTAGTTTGCCTCTCCTGTCTATGGGTGCCAAGAACTGGTCTTCCCATAATCCCAGGCTGAGCTGACTGGTGAATGACTATTTCTTCTGAAGCCAAGCTTTAATGAGTTGCTTTAATGGGTTTGTATAAAGGAAACTAATAAAGCCACAATAACTAACCTTAAAGATATAGAGATCTACCAACAACCTGATAAAGAACTTAAAATAATTGTTTTAAAGAAGCTCAGAGAACTAAAAGAGAACACATATAAACAACTGAATGAAATCAGAAAAATAATACATAGACAAAATGTGAAGTTCAATAAATAAATAGAAACAAGAAAAAATCAAACAGAAATTCTAGAGTTAAAGAATACAATTATTGTACTAAAAATTTCAATAGAGGGCTTCAGCAGTGCACTTGATCAAACAGGAGAAAGAATTAGTGAACTTGAAGACAAGTCATTTAAAATTATTCAGTCAGAGGGACAAAAAGAGAAAAGAATTTTAAAAAGAAGAAAGCCTACAGGAGTATGGAACACCATCATATGGAACAATATTTGCATTATGGGAATTCCAGAAGGAGAAGAGAAAGAGAAAGAGACAAAAATTCTATTTTTAAAAAAATGGCTGACAAATTCCCAAATTTGCAGAGAGAAATGGAATTCATGAAACTTAAGAGTCTCCAAATAGCTTGAACCCAAAGAGGTCTACACCAAGGCACAGTATAATTAAATTGGCAAAGACAAAGGCAAAGAGATATCCATGAAATCAGCAAAAGATAAGTGACTTATCACACACAAAGGAATTCACATACGACTATAAGTGGATTTATCTGCAGGAACCTTGTAGGCCAGGAGAGAAAGAAATAATATATTCAGAATACTGAAAGGAAAAAAAAACCTTCCCAATCAAGAATATTAAACTGGTAAGACTGTCCTTTAAAAATAGAGGTGATATTAAGACTTTCTCAGTTAAATAAAAAATTGAGGGAGTTTGTCACAACTAGACCTACCTTACAAGAAAAGTTTAAGGATGCTTTTCAAATTGAAATGAATAAACACTAAACAGGAACACAAAAGTGTATGAAAGTACAAATCTCACTTGGAAAAGTAAATATATAGACAAACACAGAATAGTGTTAATAGTTTTAATAGTGTATAAATTGTTTAATCCTGCTACATAGTATAAAAATGGAAAGACAAAACTATTAAGAATAACTATAACCACAAGAAATTTTTAATAGATTCACAATTTAAAAACAGAAATAAAATCTGACATCAATAAATAAAGTTGAGCATATGGGGGAAAATAAAAGTGTAGAGCTTTTTATGCATCTGAAGTTAAGTTGTTACCAGTTTAAATTAGACCATTATAACTATAGATAGTTCAATGCAAGCCTCATGGAAACCACAAAAGAAATAACCTATGGTAGATCCACAAAAGTTGAAGAGAAAATAAACAGTATAACTGCAAAAAGAATTATCAAACCACAGGAGAACAGGGGAACAAGGGAACTACAAATCAGACAGAAAACAATTAACAAAATGACAATAGTAAGTCCTTACCTGTCAATGATTACTTTCAATGTAAGTGAATTAAACTCATGATTCAAAAGACATAGAATGACTGAATGTCCTCTAAAATAACAAGGCCCATATGCTGTTTACAAGAGTCTCAGATTTATGTACATATATAGGCTGAAAGTGAGGAGAAGGAAAAAGGTATTTCATGCAAATGACAACAAAAGAGAGCAGGAATGACAATATTTACATTAGGTGAAATTGACTTTAAGACAAAAACTTTAATAAGAGACAAATAAGTCATCATACAATGATAAAAGGGCCAATTCAACAAAGAAGATGTAACAGTTATGATTATATATGCACCCAACACCCAACATCAAAGCACCTAGCTGACTTAAGAGATTTGACAGAAGTGAAGGGTGAAATAGCAACAATAGAATAATAGTAGGTGACTTTAATAACCCACTTTCAATAATAGATAGATAATCCAGACAAAAAGTCAATAAGAAAACATCAGACTTAACACTATAGACCACTATATACCTAATAAATATATACAGGACATTTTATCCAATAGCTTCAGAATACATATTCTTTTAAGTACACAAATATTCTCCAGGATAGATTATATGTTAGGCCACAATGCATGTTTTAACAAAATCAAGATTATTGAGATTATCATGTGCCTTTTCCAACCACAATGGTATGAAACTAGAAATCAATAACAGAAGGAATGTTGGAAAATTCACAAATATGTGGAAATTAAACAACACACTCCTGAACAACTAATGGGTCACAAAAAGAAATAAAAAGTCATAAAAGAAATAAAAAATAAAATTAAAAAAATCTTGAGACAAATGAAAATGGAAACACAACATACTTATGAGGTGAAGCAAAAGCAGTTCTAAGAAGGAATTTTATAGGAATAAATGCCTACATTAAGAAAAAAAGAAAGATCACAAATAACCTAACTTTACAATTCAAAAAACTGGAAAAAGAAAAAACTAAGCTCCAAGTTAGCTGAAGGGAGGAAATAATAAAGATCAGAGCAGAAATAGATGAAATAGGGACTAGACAAAACGATACAAATATTTTTAAGTTTTTTTTTTTTGTAAAAGATAAACACCATTGACAAAGCTTTAGCTAGACTACCTGAGGGAAAAGAAAACACAAATAAATAAAATTATAAATGAAAGAGGAGACATTGTCACTTGGACTAACTTTATGTTTTAGGGAACAGAAGCATCTAAAATATCATGAGGGTTGACTACTGCATAACATACTATTATAGTCTCTTGTGGGTCATTGAACAATATTGTCAGCTTTGGGAATAGGAATATTAGGTGAATCAGACCAAGGTCCAATATCTACATGAATGACTGTGAGACAGTCATATTCAACCTGTTTTGTCAGGATAAGGCAACATAGTAGCTGGGTTCAAGAGGCTACACTTGCCCAGAATAGTATTAGGATTAGAAAATAAGATTTATTCATAGCTAGACTGGCAACACAGTGAGAAATGAATCTTAAAAACTTGTAAAATAGTAACATCATGAGGTATCTATAAGTAAATTGTGTTCCAAGATTAAAGCCTGAGTCTTTTAATCAGGAGAGTTTTTGCTATTATGCCTTGTAAATACCTTTGCATTCCCAGAGAAACAAAATCCAATAACACAGAAAAGTAAGCAATATGCCTATAATTAGGGCCTAATTTTTGAATAAGCTATTAGAAGCACCCTAAATCTTATGACAGAACATGTAGAAGGTTTTATCAAAGTTAAAAACTAATACACATGGAGAAACAACAGCTATTCTAAGAATGTGAAAGGCTTCTTGATTTTATCTGTACTACAATTTTGGTATTTCATGTAACATACCAGGAGAGGTTTAGCCTTTCCATAAAAGGCAAGGTTCCACAACCAACTCTCAAAATCAATGGAGGGGTGTGTGTGTGTGTGTGTGTGTGTGTGTGTGTGTGTGTGTGTGTGTGAGACATTGTTTCATTTGTATATTAGGCTGAGTTCAGGATGTAACCATCTTCTGTCTGTTGGCCAATAATGCATATCTCAAATATTTGACTTCAGTTTGATAATATAGCAACATATTCAGGAAGACATTATGTCTTGGGAGACTAAGAAATTTAGTAAAGCTAAAGTATCTTCTTTACTAACATGTAAGATATTAGCAGCTATCAATAAATCAACCAATATTGAATTAATTTGGAGCCTCAAGGCAGAGACAATTTGTTAAGTTTTCTTGTAAATACCTAGAGAATACAGTAAGTAAATCTCTGAATTTCTGGGTAATCAATTGCCACAAATTTTAAAAGCCTACATAAGTAAAGTCAAGTAGGAACATTGACTCCTTAGCTAAAGGTAAAGGAAAGAAAGCTGAACATAAGTCTATTACATAAAAATAATTACCTTACTCAGACACAGAAGTTAATGTAGTAGAAAGAAGGTGTACCACAGGTATCAGACCAATTATGACTTATTTATTGCTCTCAGATCATGGATAAATGTATAAACAGATTGACTTCCTTGTCAAATTTTTCTTTCTTTCTTAAGGTAAATATACTTTCTTTATTATGCCTATTTTCACATTTCTCTAATTACTGGTTCTATACATTGTATTTGAGCTACAGATAGAGAATATATTTTATACATGGCCATGTTTTTTCTTTATTGTAAACTATAACAATGAGATTCATCTCTTTTATTAAATTTCTCTATTTTTTTCTGCCCATAAATATAGATTTCCTGTAATTTGGGTGTACTTTTTCAGCACTAAGTGAGACTGCTGTTCTCCCATAGTCCATTTTTTTTGGTACGCGGGCCTCTCACTGTTGTGGCCTCTCCAATTGCGGAGCACAGGCTCCGGACACGCAGGCTCAACGGCCATTGGCTCAGGGGCCTAGCTGCTTCGTGGCATGTGAGATCTTCCCAGACCGGGGCACGAACCCGTGTCCCCTGCATCGGCAGGCGGACTCTCAACCACTGCGCCACCAGGGAAGCCCTCCCCTTTTGTTTTTGAAAACACATATTTACCAACTTAGATACTTTGCATCCCAGGTGCTCCAACAACACTCTATCCAGAATATAGAATATCATATCCCTTTGTTACATAGTTAAATCCCTTTTTGGCATTATCAAGCACATCAGAAGACAAGGCATATTCTTCTACGGAAATACCTGTTTGCGTGGAAACTTCAGATGAGAAAGAACAGGTAGGTCATCCAGAAACACCCATATCTTGGATATTTTTCTGAGTTAGAGTAAAAAAGAAAGGTAGTAGAAATTGCAGAATTCATGGCTTCAGTATCCAAAAAAAAGGACTGGAAAAGTTTAAGATGGGGAAAAGAAACAGACATGTAAATTCAATCCATTCCCATTTCTAAGGTTCTCTCATTATGTCAATTTTGTCCATAAGTTTGCATCATTTGCCAATTATTTTCTGTCTGATTTCCTGGGGTGGGAAAGAACCTCTTGAGGAGATGGTAAAGCTTCAGAGTTAGGTTGTATCCCTTGCATCTTCCTCAGTCTCTTCCAGCATTTTTTTTGCCAATGTCTTGACTTTTCAATAGTGAATTATTGACTTTCCATCAAGGTGTGCTTTCTTATTTGTTGGGGTCCCCAGATAATATTGTGTTCCCTTGTAAATAATTATAGGCAGCTAAGTTTCAGTCTTAAGTTTCTTTATGGCTTATCTTTCTACATATTTTCTCAAAGCTGGATTGTAGCCACCAATATCTGAGAAATTATCTGTTCTTATCATCAACATACTTTTTCTCCTACTTGTAAGTCCCGGCAACAAAAGTGCCATAAGTCTATTCTGATCTTCGCATGGATTTATATATGTAAGCTTAGAAAATGCCTCAGTGAACTGTGTTGAAAAACAATGAAGGACTCAGCTTCTGAGTACAGCATTTAGCCTCTCTCAGTTTACCTTCTGCAAAAAGGTTTCAAGGAATCTTGTCAGTAGTCTCTCATGTTAGGTTTCTAAGGTACAAAGAATAGAATAGCCTGAGTTGTTGGAGGAAGTGTACAGTTGGATTCCTAAGGACTTGGAACTCCCTAATATGGAGATTACCATTTTACCTTCATTGTGCCTGTTCCATTAGTCAACTGGAGGCAACAGTCTGTGAAGCAGCCAGTATGCATCCCCATGTATAGGGCCATAGACTGAAAACACAGTGCAGAGCACCTCAGGAAAATTTTGTGGATCTCTCCAGAGCACTAGGGAAAAGGGCATATGGATTCTTACCATTTCTAGTCCTTTCAGCAGCCCTTAATTCATTCTATCAGGTATTTGAGTTGCTAGAGATACAAAAGTATAGGGCTGATATTCTTCATATTGAAATGAAAAATAAATTGTTTTCTATGACAATGTAGTTTCAGTTCCCATTTTGCCATTTAGTAGCATGACTGTTTTGATCCCTTTCTTCCAGGTCATTAGGCAACCACTGCCTAACCTGATGCTTTCATTCTATGACACAGTCTCTTACACAACTTTTCAATGACTACTTGTTTTTTACTCTTAATTATATCTGCTTCCATAGCTCTGTTTTGCATAGCCTAGAACACTCCTACATCCTTTCCCAAGAATGGCACCTATGCTGGGGATTAGCATAATGATACAAGCCATGGCACTCCCCTTATATATTTATTTTATCCTGAAAAGTCTAACAAGGGTTGGCCTACTTAAAAACCTTGTGCCAAAGTAGATTGGGGTTTGGGTAGATTCAGTGACGTTAGTCTGTGTAGCTTTCATGTGTCCCTGGTGTAGCAGGACAGAAAGTCATCTTTCTCAGTAGTCTTTGTCTAAGAGGACAGTAGTCAAAAATGAAAACTGTATTTCATGGGTACTCTTCCAAAAAAGTAAATAGGATACCAGGAAGCTCCTAATTTTATTGATTTTTACATCCACAGGAAAACAAATATATGGATCCCATGGATTCACACTTCCCAGAATCCTTGAATAGTCATAGTCGAAAAATGATCCACAAGTGTAACAGATTAAAACTCTGAAATAATATAACAGGTTTGAATTTTTCTACTTGGACATTTAGAACCAAGCAAATATTGCACCATAGAGATGGTATTGATGAATCACAAACCTTTTGCAACTTCCAGTAAAGCACACTCAGGTGAAAAGTGAAATTTTTCTGATGAAGATCCCATTATATATATATCACTCATGGAGAAAAAGAACCCATAATGATATTTATATCATCAGAAAGAATAAAGGTAAATGCCCTAGAAGTAAGTCTTTACTAGTTTAGAAGTCTGTTTCACACTTAGCAGTTATCAAAAGCAGCCTAATCCATTTAATGTACACACGATGTAAAAAAAAAAGGAGAGTTGAGGTATAATTTCAAAAAAATATGAGAATAAACCACCAAAATCTGATTAATATAAAAAAAACCATTGTTTACCTGGAAGGAGGTAGAAGAGGTGGATGAAACAAATTTCCTGTATGGGCTTTATTACCTGAAGCCCATGAATAGAGTTTCTACTACAGTGAAGCTAAGAACCCTCACTCCCACTTTGTAATCCAGGATTGTCACCTCTGCTGGGCCCCAGAGTAATTTTATTAAGCATGATTTTTATGCAATCACACCCCTCAAGATATGATGTCCTCATTCACTCAAACCATGGCACCACCCACACCTACAATTTCTTTGTCTTGTAATTTTTTACTAATGGCATCCTTAAATTCTGGGTCCCAAGTAGACTGGAGATCTGAGAGATTCAGTGCAGGACAACTGGGTAGTTAATCGTGCCCCAGGGGAAGTGAGCTCAAGTGTCTTCTTCCCCATTTGTTTTTGTCTATGAGGAAGGATCAGGGCGGTAGTCAAAGAAGAAAACTATGTATCTCATGTTTGCATTGCTCATTGCTCCTTTGTGATTTATACAGGAAGGATATTACTAAAAAAAAAAAAAGACAGGGCCACATTCCTTTGTATATAGACCAGTGATTCACCTAACATATTCAAATTGAAGCAAATAAGATACTTTGGCCTCAAGAACGTGTCAGGAGCCTTTATGCAGAAATAAAATCTTATTATTAACCAGCTCTTGGCTGTATCTTCTAGGAAGCCAGAGCAGAAAAAAAAATTGGCATCACTCATAGTATGGATTTTCCACTTAAAATAAATCTAATGAAGCCACATGATATTCAGAAGCTAGATATCGGTATCAGGCTGCTTATAATTTTATTCAATCTCACTTATTATACTTGAATCTCAAACCTCTGGCTGCAGTTGCCATGGCCCTTCAGTTGTGAGTAGTTCATTTATGATGCACAAATATCACAACACCTTAGCAAACTCAAAATAATCTAACAAGTAAATTTGTCTATATATGAATTTAGATCTAACCAAATAATGTACCATAGAAATAATACTAGTGAATGATAATATTTTTCAAATTTAATCAAAGCAAAGCTCAGGTACAAACTAAAGTTTTTTCTCATGAGAATCATATCATCAATATGAGTCACTCATGGAGAAGAATTAGCCATAATAATATCCATGTTTCCTTAAAGAACTAACCTAAACACCTTAGATGCTAGTCTCTATTAGTCCATAGATCTATTTGGAATTATAGCTCTCTGTAATCACTGAAGAGGGTGAGGGTGCAGATTAATTTTCATTTTTGTTAGTTCTCATTCTACTTGTACTTCATACCTATTGCTACTGCAGACTCTTTTTTTCAACCCAGCTCTGGAAACTGTGGATGAGTTATTCCTGTGCTAAAGAATTTTTTAGCTTAGCTCTGTAGCTAAGATGTGTAGGCATTTATTACCTACACATATAGTACCCAATTTACTTGTAGGTATTTATTATCTAGCCCTGTGCAGTCCAGATTTTAGTAAAGCAACATTGTGCTTCTTGGTCCAGCTCCAACAAATGTGGTCATTCTATATGTGAGAGAGCCCCTGTTGAGGATCTCCCTCCTCTACTGTGTTAGCCTCTCCATTTTTATTTCCCCAAGATCTATCTGTTGTTTCACGGTGTGCATATTCTGAGGTTTACTTATGCTTTCAACTCTGGATGGACACTTTACACTTGGTTTTCAATGTTGTTGCTGTTAGAAATGGTGCTACTGTAAGCATTCACGTGTTTTTTAGGGAATAGATATATGAATTTTTCTTGTACCTGGGATTAGGTTTGTGGACACAGTCTAAGAGTATTCTAAATAGACATATAGGTAGATTTTTAAATTTTTATATATCTTTGTGACTGTTTATTGTTTGAATGTTCTTTTCTCTCATGGCTAATGACCTTGAGTACCTTTTCACATGCTTATTAGCCATTTGGATATCCTCCTTTGTGATGGACCTGTTTAAATGTCTTCTTTCTCACTTTTTGACATGTACAAGTTTACTATGTCTTATGTATAATTGTCTTTCCTTGAATATACACTTTGATAAACAGAAGTTTTAATTTTGATAAACAGAAGTTTTCATTTTGATGCAAACCAACTCATCAATTTTTCCTTTATGGTTAGTGCTGTTGTTATTCAATTTTAATTTTTTGCATTCACCAAAATCATGATACTACTCTCCTATGTTATGTTCAAGAATCTTTATTGTTTTGCTTTTCATATATGTCTATATTACACCTAGAATTTATTTCTCAGCATGGTTGGAAAATGGACTCAAAACAAAAGTTATTTGTTTTGTAGAGTGTCTCTCAAGTGGGATTTGTCTAATTATCATCTCATAATTATGCTGGGGTTATGGGTTTTGGGGAGGAAGACCATAAAGTACCATTCTCATCCTGTCATATCAAGGGTACATTCTATCAATATGACATGACTATTTATATTAGCCTTGATTACCTGGCTGAGGTAGTGTTTGTCAGGTTTCTCCACTGTAAAGTTATTTTTCCTCATATGCAACAGCAACACCTTTATTATAGATCAAGTAACCATATAACATTTGATCTGTTTGTGAAGTCTCTATTTTTTCCCATTAGGCTAGTTTTCTATCTTTTGTCAGTACATGCAGTCTTAACTACTGTAACCTTACGAAATGCTTTGAAATTTTGTCATGTAAGTTATGAAGTTTTTTTTCAAGTTGTTGACATTTAGACAAAAACTAGCATGTTCCTTTTTTTAAAAAAAAAACATCTTTATTGGAGTATAATTGCTTTACAATGGTGTGTTAGTTTCTGCTTCATAACAAAGTGAATCAGCTATACATATGCATATATCCCCATATCTCCTCCCTCTTGCATCTCCCTCCATCCTTCCTACACCACCCTTCTAGGTGGTCACAAAGCACCGAGCTGATCTCCCTGTGCTATGCAGCTGCTTCCCACTAGCTATCTATTTTACATTTGGTAGTGTATATATGTCCATGCCACTCTTTCACTTCGTCCCAGCTTACCTTTCCCCATCCCCATGTCCTTAAGTCTGTTCTGTATGTCTGCATCTTTATTCCTGTCCTGCCCATGGGTTCTTCAGAACCTTTTTTTTTAGATTCCATATATAAGTGTTAGCATACGGTATTCGTTTTTCTCTTTCTGACTTACTTCACTCTGACAGACTCTAGGTCCATCCACCTCACTAAAATACCTCAATTTTGTTTCTTTTTATGGCTCAACCTTGACTCTTCTTGGCTCTTTGCATTATATGTAATTCTTGAAATCAGACTGACAATTTACAAAACACCTAATGGGATTTGGATTTGGAATGCTATTCCATTGAATATTTAAAATGAATTTGGGGGAGAATTAACATCTATATAAATCAAATCTGCCAATCTGAATATATCTCTTCATTTACATGGTATTATTTCCTTTCAGTAATGTTTTGTAATGATATATGTTGATCTTTTCTTATGTAATTGATATTTTTGATGTTCCTAAAAATGTTATATTTAAAAATCTTTATTTTTTTATGTTTGTTGTTTTGCATAAACACATTTCATTACACTTATTTGCTTATTAATACAGCAACTTTGCTAAATTAACTTTCTAATTTTGTTTACTTCAAGTCATTTGGGGATATAGATATGAAGATAGATAGAGATATATATTAACACACACATACATATAGACACCATTTTGTTGTCTGTAAATAATGATGTCTACATATACCTTTCCATTTCTAATCCTTATACACCTTTTATTCCTTTTCCATGACTTACTACACTAAAACATCCAGTATAGTGTTGAATAGAAATCGTGATAGAAAATTTGTTTTATTCTCAATTTCAGGAGAAAAGCTTTCAATAGATCCATTATCAGTGATTTTGCAATTGACTTATTTTGTAAATACTCTTTATCTCATTTAAGAATTTTGGTAAGTTCCCAGTTCCCATGAGATTTATGAGGAATAGGTTTTGTATTTTATCAAATGCTTTTTATTTTTGAGATGATCATATGATATTTCCCATCTGTTGTGTTACTACAATGAATTACATTGAATGATTTTTAATTACTTAAAATTATACTTAATTTAGAATAGCTTTAGGCTTGTTTTAAAAAGTTGTGAAAATAGCACAGAGAGTTACCAAATATCCCATACGCCATTTCACATATTATTACCATCGTATATTATTATGGTATATTTGTCACACAACTAATCGATATTAGTACACTGTTATTGAGTCTACACTTTTTTCATATTTCCGTTCTTTTTGCCTAATGACCTACTACTGTTCCATGATCCCATACAGGATGCTACATTTTGATGTCATGTCTACTTAGGATCCTCTTGACCATGACACATTCTCAGATTTTCCTTGTTTTGATGATCTTCCCATTTTTGAGGAGAACTAGTCAAGTGTTTTGTACAGTGTCTCTCAAGTGGGATTTGTCTAATTATTATCTCATGATTATGCTGGGGTTATGGGTTTGGGGGAGGAAGACCATAAAGATAAAGTACCATTCTCATCCTGTCATATCAAGGGTACATTCTATCAACATGACATGACTATTTATATCAGCCTTGATTACCTGGCTCAGGTAGTGTTTGTCAGGTTTCTCCACTGTAAAGTTATTTTTCCTCCCACCTGCCATTTTAATACTGTATTCTTTGTAAGGAAGTCACTATGCACAGACTACACTTGAGGAGTGAAGAGTTGTGTTGCACGTCCTTGAAGTCAAAGTATCTACAACATTTATGTTTAATTATTCTGCATAAGAAATTTGTCTATTCTCCCAATGTATTTATTCACTTTTTTGTATTAGTGTGGATTCATGGATAATTATATATTGATTTCTAATTCAATACTATGGTATTTATTTGTTTAAATTGCTCCAGCTTTGATCATTGGAACCTTTTTTGGTTGGCTCCTGTCACTTTGACACTTTGACATGCTTCCATCAATGTGTGTGTGTGTGTGTGTGTGTGAGAGAGAGAGAGAGAGAGAGAGAGAGAGAGAGAGAGAGAGAGAGAGAGAGAGAGAGAGAGGGATTAGCACTTCCTTACTTTCTGGCCATCTAAGATGCTCCAGGTTCATCTTTTATATTTCCTGCCCCTTCATAGAATCAGCCATTTTTGAAAGGACCCCTGGCTTGTTTTATTGGAGAGTGGTATTAGAAACCAAGATATAGGTTCTAGGTGTGACATTTGTTACTAGATTATCATTGCTTCTAGGCTTTCTCAACTGATAGATTAAGGAAAAATGTACATGCACAGTAACTGTGTGTATATGTATATTTATGACTATTCATATGTGTAACTACATATGTATATACATATATAATTTGGTTGGCCAAAAAGTTCGTTTGGGTTTTTTGTGTTATGGAAAAACCTGAACGAACTTTTTGGCTAACCCAATATATAGAACATAAGTTCACAGTGATGTTTCCAACTCGAATCCATTATTACATGGATTATTCTAACCACTTTTTGTTTGTAACCTTCTACTCCAACATCAAGAAACTTTACACCATCTGCCAACCATTTACTTAATTGTTTAAATCTAGTATACATATGTAGTGGTTTCATACACCGATGAGAAACAACTTTATCTAGTTAAGTACAGGGCTATGTACAGTTGTTTTGCCTTTAATCTTACAGATTGCACTAACTCCCCTAGTTACTTAAATTAGCACCTTTTCCTTCCAACCCCATTAGTGAGGTTGTTTCATGCATTTGTAATACAGCAAATCCTTTTTTCACATTTTATATTCCATCCTGGGATCCCCCAACTACTAAATGGTTCTTAAAAATTCATGTATCTTAAGGTTTACTCTTTGTGCTGTAAAGTTCTATGGGTTTTGACAAATACATAATGTCATGTATATGCCATTACAGTATCATACAGTATCAACCCCTGGGCTGCGGACAGCAGGAGGTGAGCAGCGGGCTAGTGATCAAAGCTTCATCTGTCTCTCTCCATCTCTCACATTACCGCCTGAACCAGCCCCCCATCACTCGCATTAGTGCCTGAACCATCCCCCAGATCACTTGCATTACTGCCTCAACCATCGCTCGCATTACCGCCGGAACCAATCCCCGCCCCACCCTGTCGGTGGAAATATTGTCTTCCATGAAACCGGTCCCCCTGGTGCCAAAAAGGCTGGGGACTGCTGTACAGGATAGATTCACCGTGCTTTATCTATTCAGCCCTTGTCTTCCCCCTGACAACCACATGTGTTTACTGTATCTTTAGTTTTGTCTTTTCCAGAATGTCATATAAATGGGAGCACACCATATGTATCCTTTTCAACTGGCTTCTTTCACTTAGCAAAATGCATTTAAGATTCATCTGTGTCTTTTTTTTTTTTTGTAAAAGTGGATGTACCACAGGTTTTTTTTTTTTTTTTTTTGCTGTTGTTGTTTTTTAATGTCTTTATTGGAGTATAATTGCTTTACAATGTTGTGTTAGTTTTTGCTGTATAACAAAGTGAATCAGCTATATGTATACATATATCCCCATATCCCCTCCCTCTTGTGCCTCCCTCCCACCCTCCCTATCCCACCCCTCTAGGTGGTCACAAAGTACCGAGCTGATCTCCCTGTACCACAAGGTTTTTAAGCATTAACCTATTGGAGGATATCTTACTTACTGCCAGTTTTTGGCAATTATGAATAAAGCTGTTATAAATATTCATGTGCTAGTTTTTGTGTGGACCTAAGTTTTCAACTCATTTGGTTAAATACCTAGGAGCACAGTGGCTAGATGTAGAACATTTAGCTTTGTAAGAAACTACCACACTGTCTTCCAACATTGCTGTACCATTTTTGCCAGTTATTTGGATTTTAGCCATTCTCCTAGGTTTGTAGTTGTATCTTTTTGTTTAATTTGCATCTCCCTAATGACAGATAATGTAGGGTATCTTCACCTATGCTCACTTGTTATCTGTATGTTTCTGTGGTGAGGTCTCTATTCAGATCTTTTGCCCATTTTAAATGGATTGTTTATTTTCTTTTTGCTGAATTTTAGGAGTTCTTTGTATATTTGGATTGAAGGCCTTTAGCAGATATGTATTTTGAAAATGTTTTCTCCCAATCTGTCCTGTCTTTTCATTAACGTACTAGTGTCTTTTGCCAGAGCAGAGCTTTGAATTTTAATAAAGCTCAACTTATTCTTTTCTTCATGGTTTTGTGCTTTGGGTATTGTATGTAAAAACTCACCACAAAACCCAAGGTCATGTCGATTTTCTCCTATGTTTACTTTTAGAAGTTTTATAGTTTTATATTTCACATTTAGTTCTATGGTTTCTTTTGAGTTAGTTTTTATGTAACATGTAAGGTCTGTGTCTAGGTCCACTTTTTGCACATGGACATCCCCTGTTCTAGCATCATTTATTGAAAAGACTATTTTTTATGCATTAAATTGCCTTTGAACACCTGTCAAAGATCAGGTAATTATAAGTGTGTGTATCTACCTTTGGATTCTCTATTCTGTATTATTGACTTATGTCTATTTACTTGCCAATACCATGCTGTCTTGATTATGGTAGGCTTATAGTAAGCGTCTTAAAATAAGGTAGTGTGAGTCCTCCAAATTTGTTCTCCTTCAGTATTAGGTTGGTTAACTCTAGTTCTTTTGTCTTTCCATATAAACTTTAAAATCAGTTCACTGATATCTACAAAATAACTTGCTGGGGTTTTGAATAGGATTGAACTGTATCTATATGTAAAGTTGGGTAACAATATTGTGTCTTCCAATCCATGAATACAGAATATCTGTCCATTATTTACATCTTCTTTGTTATTTTTTAGCAGAATTTTGTACTTTCTGCCTTTAGATCATATACACACACATGTTGTGTATGCGTGTGTATGATGTATACCGAAGTTTTTTCTTTTTTATTGCAACTGTAAATGGGATTTAAAAAAAACATTATTTATTTCAAACTCCAATTGTTCATAACTGTTATATAGAAAGCAATTGACTTTTAAAATACTAACCTAATATCCTTTATCTCTGTTATACTCATTTATCTCACTTAATTCCAGGAGGTGTTTGTTTTGTTTACCTTAGTAGATTCTTTGGGATTCTCTATAGATAATCATGTCATCTCTGAATAAAGACAGTTTTATTTCTCTCATTTTCAATCTGTATGCCTCTTAATACTTTTCTTGTCTATTGCACTAGCTAAGACTTCCAGTATGATGTTGCATAGGAGTGGTTGAAAGAGGACATCCTTGCCTTTTTACTGAACATAAAGTCTCTCATCAGGAAGTATGATATTAGCTATAAGGCTTTTTGTAGATATTCTTTATCAAACTGAGAAAATTTCCCTGCGTTACTAGTTTACTGAGAGTTTTTATCTTAAATGAATATTGGATTTTGCCAAAAGTTTTTATAGCATATGACCATATGATTTTTTTATAGCCTTTTAATGTAATGGATTATGTTGATTGATTTTTGAATGGTGAAAAAGCCTTGCATACCTGGAATAAATTTCACCTGGTTGTGGTGTACAATTTTTCTTATACATTGTTGGATTTAATTTGCTAATATTTTTTGAGGAGGCTCATGACAGATATTGGCCTGTAGTTTTTCTTTCTTGTAATGTCTTTATCTGGTGATGGTGTTAGGGTAATAATGGTTTAATGCAGTGAATTACCAAGTGTCTCCCCTCTTTCTATTTTATGGAAGCAATGGTGGAGGACTGGTATCATTTCTTCATTAAATGTTTGGCAAAATAAACCAGCAAAACTATCTGGCCTTGGTGTTTTCTTTTTTGAAGGTTATTAACTACTATTAATTTCTTTAGTAGATTTAGGGCTATTCAGAATATGTATTTTTCCTTGTATGAGTATTGGTAGTTTGTCTTTTGAGTAATTGGTCTATTTCATCTAAGTTATCTAATTGGGAGCATAGAGTTCATAGTATTCTGTTATTATTCTTTTAATATCCATAGCATCAGAACTGATGATTTTTATTTCTGTTGTTGGTCATTTGTGTGTTTTTATTCCTTTGTTTAGCACGGGTAGAGTTTTAGAAATTTTATTGGGCTTTTAAAAGAACTACCTCTTGTTTTTGTTCATTTTCTCTACTGTTTTCCTTTTCTTAATTTTACTGACTTCTAATTATTGTTATTAATTTTCTTCTATTTTCTTTAGGCTTAAAGTGTTCTTTCTCTATTTTTCTAAGGTAAAAGCTGAGATAATGGATTTAGGTCT
Organism: Physeter macrocephalus; assembly: GCF_002837175.3. Classification (NCBI taxonomy): domain Eukaryota; kingdom Metazoa; phylum Chordata; class Mammalia; order Artiodactyla; family Physeteridae; genus Physeter; species Physeter macrocephalus. The sequence continues at coordinate 71,977,266 of NC_041224.1, read as the reverse complement.
TTTGTATTTTCTTTTTTTTTTTTTTTTTTTTTTTTGTGGTATGCGGGCCCGGACGCGCAGGCTCAGCGGCCATGGCTCACGGGCCCAGCCGCTCCGCGGCATGTGGGATCCTCCCAGACCGGGGCGCGAACCCGGTTCCCCTGCATCGGCAGGCGAACGTGCAACCACTGCGCCACCAGGGAAGCCCCTTGTATTTTCTAACATAAATTTAATGTTAAATTTTTTTCCTGTAAGCAATGTTTTAGCTGCATCTGACAAATTATGATAAGTAGTATTTTCATCTTGACTTCACTCAAAATATTTTAAAAATTTCTCAAATGTTCTTTGATATATCTGTTATTTAGAAATGTTTTGTTTAATCCAAATATTTGGGGATTTCCCACCTGTATCTCTATCAACTACCAGCTTTATTCCATTGTTGCTTTGTATAACTTCTAATCTTTTACATTTGTTAATGTCTGTTTTATGGAACATAATATGATCTATTTTGGTGACTATTTCATATGAGATTTAGAAGAATGTGTATTCTCCTTCTGATAGATGGAGTAGTCTATAAGCATCGGCTGGACAAACTAATTGATAGTGCTCTTTAGATCACCTACTTCCTTACTGTTTTTCGGCCTGCTTGATCCATTACTGCCAGAGGGATGTTGAAGTCTCCAACTGTAATAGTGGACCTGTCTATTTCTACTTTTGGTTCTTTCAACTTTTACCTCATGCATCTTGACACTTTGTCGTTAGGGACATACACGTTTATGATCGTTATGTCTTCCTTAAGAACTGATCCTTTAACATTAAATAATCTTCATGCCTGATAACCTTCCTTGTTCTGAAGTTGGTTCTGTTTGAAATCAATATAGCTTCTCCAACTATCTTTTGATTAGTTTTAGCATGATGTATCTTTCTCAATCCCTTTACATTTTTAGACCTAAATTTTTAATTTTAAAGTAAGTTTCAGGTAGATAACATTTAGTTGAGTCTTGCTTCTTTACTCATTCTAGCAAGCCCTGTATTTTAATTTAAACCATTCACATTTAAAATAATTATTAATAATGTTGGATTAGTATATACCATGTTTATAACTGTTTTCTAGTCACTGCATTACTCTGTTTCTTCATTTCCCCATTTTACTGCCTTCTCTGCTTTTAGTTGATATTTTTACATAATTCCTTTTTATCTCCTCTCTTAGTATATCAATTATTCTTTCTTTTTTATTCTTTCATTAGTTTCTCTAGAACTTAGCAATAAAAATTTTCAACTAACCCAAACTCACCTTCAAAGTACACTATACCACTTCATGTGTAGTACAGGTTCCATAGATCAGAGTATTCTCAACTTCTCCTTCCCATCTCTTGTGACATTGCTGTCATTTATTTCACTATCCATATGCCGTAATCAACCAATATTTTGTTACTATTATTACTTTAGACATTTTTTAGATTATTTAAGAGTAATGGAAATAATTTTATTTTACCTCATTTATTTCTTCTCCAATGTTCTTCTTTTCTCTATGGAGATCCAAGTTTCTGACCTGTATAATTTTCCTTCTTCCTGAAGAACTTGTAACATTTCTTGTAGGGCAGGTCTATTGGCAAGAATTCCCTCATTTTTGGTTTGTCTGAGAATATTTATTTCTCCTTTACTTTTGAAGTATAATTTTGCTAGATATAGATTCTAGGTAGATTTTTTTTCCTGCAACATTTAAAATATTTTACTTCAGTCTCTTTTAACTTTCCTGGTTTCTGATAAGAAGTCCACTGTAATTCACTGTAATTCTCTATAGGTAATGAATTGTGGGTATTTTTCTAGCTTCTTTGAAGATTTTTCTCTTTGTCTTTGGTTTCCTTCAGTTGAATATGATATGCCTAGGCTTTAACGTTGTTATTGTCTGTGTGCTTTGCATTTTTTCCTGCTTTGTGTTCTCTAAGCTTCCTGCACCTGTGGTTTGATGTTTGTTATTCATTTAGAAATATTCTTGATGATTATTATAATAGTTTGAAAATTTCTTCTGCTCTGTATTCTCTCTCTCTCTTCTCATCCTGGTATTCCAATTATGTCTATTACATTTTAAAAAATTGTTCAACTGTTCTTGGATGGTCTATTCTGTCTTTCCATTATTTTTTTTCTGTTTGTATTTCATTTTGTGAAATTTCTATTGGACTCTTTTCAACATCACTGATTTTTTTCCCTCTATCTTGTTGAGTCTAGTGAAAAGTCTGTTGAAGGCATTCTTCATCTGGGTTACAGTGTTTTTTATTTCTAACATTTCCTTTTGGTTCTTACAGTTTTTGTTTCTTTGTTTATATAACCTATCTATTCTTGCATGTCTTCTTTTCCCCTAAGAGCCCTTAACACATGGATCACAGTTATTTTAAATTCCCCATTTGATAATTTCAACATCTGTGTCTTGAGTCCGGTTTCACTAATTGTTTTGTCTCTTCAGAGTGGTTTTTTTTTTTCTTGCCATATAACTTCACTGTAATTGTTTGTTGAGTTGTGTCTGGTATTAGGAATTGAGATAAATAAACCTTTAGTATGAGATTTATGGTAATCTAACTAGGGGTTGTGTTGTTTAATGTTTGCTGTTGTTAGAGGTATCAGAAGTGTCAAATTCTTTTAGTGTGTTTCTTTTTGTCTCCTCTCTTGACTCTGGGTTTCCTTAAGTACCCCTGAGAGAGTTGGTGTCTTTCAGCTCTTTCAACTCTAATCCACTGTTATTATAGTGAAGCCTATTGGTGGAATGGTAAGTTTGTGGGGGAGTTGGGTGATCCACAACGTTTTTGAATAAGTCTCTGTTTTTATGTGCCTGTGTCTTAGAACTGTGACCTTCACAAGTATTTCTTCAGTAATATAGTTTTTTTTCTCCTTGTTCTGACTCTACTTTTCCCAGTCTTTTTCCTTGAAGCATTGACCTCTATTGACAATTGTGTGTGTGTGTGCATGTGTGTGTGTGTGTGTTTTCTGATTGGTAAAATAGAATGGTTAGAGGCCAGAGTTAGATGAATGCCCTTCCCTCAAGTGTGATAATACTTTGCCCAAGTCTTTCCCTTGAAGATTAGGCCTTTGTCATAGAAAATTCTTTGGGTGTATTTCACAATGATCACTCTACCCCAGCACTCCAGTTCCAGAGTCATTAAGGGCATCTTGGGGGTTTTTCTTAAATCTTTACCATAAGAAACATGTGAGGTTCTTCTAGGTAAAGGCCACAGAAGTGTGAGTGTTTCCAGAAGTTTCTCCCTTTCACTCTAGTCCACATTCAGTCCAGCTATTCATCTAAATTGCCACTCAAGTTTTCCTACCAATTTGTAGCTTCTGTTTCAGATAAGCAAATCTCACCTGTATCTCAATGGATGTCTGTATCTCCAGAATTTGGGGTGGCAGTTTTCCCTGCAGCTTCAGGTTTCTGATGGATCCTAGGAAATCAGTCGATTTTCTCAGTTTTCCCACCTTTACCTTGTAAGAGCAAAAATAATGATTTCTGATCCCTTCACATGTCAGAGTTGGAATCAGAAGTCATATATAATTTTTTGAATGTAAAGAAAAACTTTTATTAAATCAGTAAACCCCAAGTGGTTCTGATGCATTAGTTTTGACATGTTTTATGCAATTTGATTTACTATTATTGTATTTAGGATGTTTGCATCTGTATTCATAGTAGTCATATTCTGTAAATTCATTTTTTACAATGTCATTATCAGGTTTAGTTAAGCTATTCTGAGAAAATGAGAATTAATAATATATTTTTCCTTAAATACTAGTAAAAATCTACTAGTGAGAATATTTATGCCTGGAGTATTCTCGTTTGGAAAGATTTTCACTTTGGATTCAATGTCTTTAACAGATATAGGACAATGTATACTTTCTATTTCTTTCTGCGATTTTTTCACTAGCTATGTTTTTAAGGAAATTTCCCATTTCATTGGTACAGTTGACCCTTGAACAACATGGTTTGAACTGCGTAGATCCACTTATACATGGATTTTTTTCAATAAATATGTGCTACAGTACTACAGGATCTGCAGTTTGTTCAATCTGTGAATGTGGGTCCTAGGATGCAGGACAACAGATACAGAGTGCCGAATGTAAAGTTACATGCAGATTTTCAACTGGGGAGGGGAGACTTGTTTGCACCTCTAACCCATGTTGTTCAATGGTCAACTGTATTTATTAAGGGGCAAAAAAGAGTTAGTTTTCAAATGTTATTTATATTAAAAAATTTTTAATTTAGGAAAATTGCAATTATCTACAAAGGCAAATAAGAGTATCTAGATGATTAGGAACATTATGTTCCCACTTTTATGTTCCCTGTACTTTTTTAGGTTTTGATGGTTAGATTTTAACAAATGCCACCCTTGCCTGAAGGACATCATCCATACATACAAAAATGCTGCAAATTCTACTTTCTTGTGGTAGAATTACCCAGTACTCAGGAAGCTGCAAAAGTGGTCAAAACTGGTTTTTAACTAAATCCCCACATTTAGCAAACACTACTGGAACTGACTTCTCTCCAATCCTTCCAATCATCTCTATTTGGCTTTGATCAAATCAACCCCATCCAACCAACTCCACTTTTGCTTTGATCTACCCAAAATACTGCTTATTATAAATTTGGCTTAAATTCCACTCATCCTCAAAAGTCTACGTAATTTTGCTTTTTTCTTCAAGAAGCAAAAAGTTGAAATTCCTTTTGCAGTTTCTCCTTTACCAGACTAATAATCTGAAGTAAATTTAGCATTTGATTTTCAAATAGTTAATTTTTATGGTATTAGTATAGTAAAGGACACACAAAAATCTCTATGCTCAGCATGTTTACATTCTAGTACAAGAAGGAAGACACTCATTAAAAAATATTAAATAAAATACTTCATATTAGATGATAAGTACTAAAAATCATGGAACAGGATACAAATAAACTTAAAGTCAGAAATAGAGGATTTAATATGAAACAAAACCCCTAGAATGGGAAATAGTCATATCATCAGATCTCTGGTACCTCACTAAACATTTTGAGTTTTATAATAAAAACAAAATCAGACTAGAGAAAAAAACTACATCCTCTCATCCTAGACACCTGTAAACATTAAGTACATTGGGAAAATAATTGTCCTGCATTAGCTGAGAATCTAAACAGGAAAAAAAATGAAGTAAGTAATCAATCAAGGTGCTTCAAGTCTGTATCAAGCAAATAATAATCCATTTTACCCTTAAAGTCAAAAGGAAAACTTTAAATGTTAAAGGATAAACTTGCAATTTAAAAAATTAATATTGGTGCTACAATATCAATTTTACACACTACCACTATTACATGCATTTCACAATTTGTTCCTCAGAAATGATAAAGTATTCAGGTGGTAGGTTTCTCCAGTAACTCTCATATGTTTCACTTTCCCCATGTTCCAGCTTAGGAAAAATCACGTTCAGACTCTAACTAAATTACACTTTCTTCCACTGTAATACCATCTCTGCTTTCTTGGTAGGTAGAGATTTACTGTACAAATGGAATTGCAGACTAAACACTCTCTGGATGGTCTGGGGCTCAAGTCCCTGAGGATTCCCCTCCTCATAAAGAATTTATAGATAATCTGGAAATTGATTTACTGTTACTTTTGTATCTAAACTGAATCCAAATTGAAGATCTCAAGGAAGTGCCCAATATTCCTGTGCACAAGAATTTCTACTAATATACATAGGATTGTTTGGGCTAAACCCAGTAAGGTTTAGATTTATCCATCTAAATTGCTATCCAAACTTGCACAGTATCTTCTAAAACCAGGAACTGAAAAGGACTAAAAACACAAGTCAAAAACTTGTGCCAGTCTTTATAATACTTTTACCCTCCAATTCCAAAAACCTACCTGGCAAAGATTGAGATTTGTTTAGGACCTCAGAGCCATAAATAGAATAATTATTCCCTGTTTCCCTATAGTACCACACACAAATACCATTTCATTTTCAGTGACTCCTTGAGGCAGTATATTTTATAGTGGTAGATTTGTGTTCTAGTTTTTTGTTAGTGTCACTTTGGATCAAAATAGTCTATACTTATTTGTTCACTCAGGAAAATCAACGGCGTATTTGGACTATGTCCCAAGGCAAAATATATCCAGAAGGCAGAACTCATTACACTTCACAGATCTGATCATTTAGAGAGAGACAAGAGAGTGATACAGAGTGACAATGAGTATACTTTAGTGTAGTCCATGATTTTGGAATTCTTTGAGAATAAACAGGGTTCTTGATCTCAGTAGGAGCCTCGATGAAGAATAGTCAGCTAATTAAGTAACTTCAGTTTGAAGTATCCTAAAGAGGTGGCTATTATAAAAGTAAACACTCTGAAGTTTCTTAAAGAGGTGGCTATTATAAAAGTAAACTCTCATACAAGAAGGGATACCATGGAAGCTAAAGGAAATGTCCTAGAAGGCAGTGCTCACTAAGCTCCTATCCCTCATGGTTAAATCTTTTGAGAGATTAAAATAGCCTGTTATACAATGCCAGACATTGGGTCCAGAGTTGGCAAAGTGCTACTGTGAGAAATCTGCAGGTAAATTACATGAGAATAATCTCTAGCACTCTCATTACAGACACTTAGTAGTAGCAGGCAACCTCAAATATAAAATTGCAAACATTTAACATGAAATTATCCACCACAGAAAAGACGAATTGGCTACTATACATAATCAAAATTAGAGAAACTTTACTAAGATCACTCAACGTGTCTGTGGTGAATGTCTCACAGCAAAGACAAATTGGCTACTATACATAATCAACATTGGTGGAGAAACTTTACTAAGATCACTCAGGGTGTTTGTGGTGATTGTCTCATTTGTTTTCTTGGTAAAACTGTAAAGGTGGAGCATGGATAAGAGCTCAAACCTCAGGGTTCCTTTGAACACGACCAAACAGTTTTCATATTTTCTGGAATGGGTTTTAAATATATATTGAACCAGTACCATACTGTCTTGATTACTGTAGCTTTGTAGTATAGTCTGAAGTCAGGGAGCCTGATCCCTCCAGCTCTGTTTTTCTTTCTCAAGATTGCTTTGGTTATTTGGGGTCTTTTGTGTTTCCATACCAATTGTGAAATTTTTTGTTCTAGTTCTGTGAAAAATGACATTGGTAGTTTGATAAGGATTGCACTGAATCTGTAGATTGCTTTGGGTAGTATAGTCATTTTCACAATGCTGATTCTTCCAATTCAAGAGCATGTTATATCTCTCCATCTATTTGTATCATCTTTAATTTCTTTCATCAGTGTCTATAAGTTTTCTGCATACAGATCTTTGGTCTCCTTAGGTAGGTTTATCCCTAGGTATTTTATTCTTTTTGTTGCAATGGTAACTGGGAGTGCTTCCTTAATTTCTCTTTCAGATTTTTTGTCATTAGTGTATAGGAATGCAAGAGATTTCTGTGCATTAATTTTGTATCCTGATACTTTACCAAATTCATTGAATAGCTTTAGTAGTTTTCTCGTAGCATCTTTAGGATTCTCTGTATAGTAACTTTTCATCTGCAAACAGTGACAGTTTTACTTCTTCTTTTCTGATTTGGATTCCTTTTATTTCTTTTTCTTCTCTGATTGCTGTGGCTAAAGCTTCCAAAACTATGTTGAATAATAGTGGTGAGAGTGGGCAACCTTGCCTTGTTCCTGATCTTAGAGGAAATACTTTCAGTTTTCATCATTGAGAATCATGTTGGTTGTGGGTTTGTCATATATGGCCTTTATTATGTTGAGGTAGGTTCCCTCTATGCCTACTTTATGGAGAGTTTTTATCATAAATCGGTGTTGAATTTTATCAAAAGCTTTTCACAGACATATGGTCACCTTATCTTTGATAAAGGAGGCAAGAATATACAATGGAGAAAAGACAGCCTCTTCAATAAGTGGTGCTGGGAAAACTGGACAGGTACATGTAAATGAATGAAAGTAGAACATTTATTAACACCATACACAAAAATAAACTCAAAATGGATTAAAGACCTATATGTAAGGCCAGACACTATAAAACTCTTAGAGGAAAACATAGGCAGAACACTCTATGACATAAATCACAGCAAGATCCTTTTGGAACCACTTCCTAGAGAAATAGAAATAAACAAATGGGACCTAATGAAACTGAAAAGCTTTTGCACAGCAAAGGAAATTACAAACAAGACAAAAAGACAACCCTCAGAATTGGAGAAAATATTTGCAAATGAAGCAACTGACGAAGGATTGATCTCCAAAATTTACAAGCAGCTCATGCAGCTCAATATCAAATAAACAAACAACCCAATCCAAAAATGGGCAGAAGACCTAAACAGACATTTCTCCAAAGAA
>NC_041224.1:71959997-71968766 GCF_002837175.3 Physeter macrocephalus | reverse complement strand
TAAAGAAGATGTGGCACATATATACAATGGAATATTACTCAGCCATAAAAAGAAACAAAACTGAGTTATTTGTAGTGAGGTGGATGGACCTAGAGTCTGTCATACAGAGTGAAGTAAGTCAGAAAGAGAAAAACAAATACCGTATGCTAACATATATATGGAATCAAAAAAAAAAAGGTTCTGATGAACCTTGGGGCAGGCAGGAATAAAGATACAGATGTAGAGAATGGACTTGAGCACATGGGGAGGGGGAAGGGTAAGCTGGGACAAAGTGAGAGAGTGGCATTGACTTATATACGCTACCAAATTTAAAATAATGATAGCTAGTGGGAAGAAGCTGCATAGCACAGGGAGATCAGCTCGGTGCTTTGTGACCACCTATAGCGGGGTGGGAGGGAGACACAAGAGGGAGGGGATATGGGGATATATGTATACATATAGCTGATTCACTTTGTTATACAGCAGAAACTAACACAACATTGTAAAGCAATTATACTCCAATAAAGATGTTAAAAAATATATATACAGTAATTGTTTATTTGGGGGGTGGGTTAAAGCCTTTTTGGAGAATTCCAGCTCTGCCAGTAGCAATATATTACATGATTTTGTGTTCCCAAACTGTCTCTGAGATAGTACTAGGCAAATTATTTATTTATTTATTTTTTGCGGTACGCGGGCCTCTCACTGTTGTGGCCTCTCCCGTTGCGGAGCACAGGCTCTGGACGCGCAGTAATTGTTTATTTGGGGGGTGGGTTAAAGCCTTTTTGGAGAATTCCGGCTCTGCCAGTAGCAATATATTACATGATTTTGTGTTCCCAAACTGTCTCTGAGATAGTACTAGGCAAATTATTTATTTATTTATTTTTTGCGGTACGCGGGCCTGTCACTGTTGTGGCCTCTCCCGTTGCGGAGCACAGGCTCTGGACGCGCAGGTTCAGCGGCCATGGATCACGGGCCTAGCCGCTCCGCGGCATATGGGATCTTCCCGGACTGGTGCACGAACCCGTGTCCCCTGCATCAGCAGGCGGACTCTCAACCACTGCGCCACCAGGGGAGCCCTAGGCAAATTATTTTAATGAGACCATGATTGAAGAGTTTGCACATCTTTTCCAGTCACACAGTAACCCTATTGCCCATATTGCTCCAATCTTCAGAAAGGATAGAATAAACAGAAATCTGAAGCTCAGATTAGCAACATTCTCAGATACTCTCAAACTCCCATGGCGTAAGGTTTGCTTTAATGACAATGAACTTAACTCTTGGGGTTCATTGAATTGTTCCCTTTGAGTTAGCAACAGGACAATGTATGAGTGTAGGAATATCACCTCTGCACTATTGTAAGCAATCTTAGTCAAATACTGCAGGTGACTCAAGCAATTCATCCAGTTGTAATTATAATAAAACTTTCTATCAATTTATATCTGAATAATGTGGACAGAAAAACTCTTGGTGTTCTGATTCAACTTCACTGGAATCCTCAGAGACCACCTTACTAATATATCTGTCTTTACCCAGTGGCAATAGGCATAGCAGCTAAACTGGTGGAAACTTCTGCTGGCTTGGTTTTAGGTTAGGGTCTCCTTTAAATCAAGAGACACAAATAGCTTTCCTCAATATCCTCCTAAACCACTATTAAATTCTGGAGGTCTGGTCTAATATTTGTGAGAGAAAGATAGCCTTCAAACTCTGGGGAAAAAAACCTTATCAGATACTGTTGAGGCTAGTGCAGAAGTAAAATTCCATGAGGTTGATACTTAGAGTGATGTCTTTCAATCAAAGATGCATAAACCATATTAAATCATTACTGGAGATATCAAGCTAAGAAATTTTAGGAACCCATTAGAAGCAGATGTTCTTTGCAAAGAAATGGCTTCTACTAAAGACCTTCTAACCAAGTAGATGGCTATGTAGACGGCTTCCCCTCAAGAGCCACAAAAAATATGATAAATTATCATCGTTTAATCTGTATTCTTTTATTGTTTATTTTCTTACCTACCTGTTTTAAGGTTTAGGTTACATTTAATTACATTACTTATAAGGCATTTATTATTTATATTGCTTTATTTATTTTGCATGTAATCACTCTTTAGTACAAGTCTAATATCTGTTACAGTGTATGTGCGAAGGGTTAAAGCATACAATTAAACTGACTGCTGAGTTTGTACACATTTTCCCATGTGAGCCACACAATTTCTCTTGGTTCCAATTCTTTGAAATGAATCAGTAACTGAAGCCCAACTAATAGATGACAAGGCAAACAGCAATATACTAGACAGTCAGAAATCTAAAATCACTATACTGTCATAGCTGGAAAAGGAGTTTCCTATGTCTATGAAGACAATACTGGAGGGTGTTTGGTGGAAGTCAGTTTTTGTAACTGAACTTTCACAGGAATAGAACTTGCATGAGAACTACAGAGCAGACAGTATTTATTTGGAGGTGTCTAATTTTCTCAGATCTTATAAGTAAGACCCACTACTTTTCTTTTGCTTTAGATCTACTAATGATATTATTACTACAAAATTCATTGTCTAGCACTAAACTATTCTTGATGAGTAGCACTGAAACATTACAAAACTATTTGACAATCTCATACGGGTTTTTTGGCTTTAAATAGATCATTGTGTACCTCTGAAAGACTGGTATTGGATCAGTGAAGCAAAAGTCTCTTGGCTACATCCTGCACACTGGAGGAACCTTGATAAACTAAATTCTGCCTTTTGTATACTCTCTGACATCACCCAGGTTCTATTTTGACCCATTAGTTTCTCCTCTAAGAGGAGATCCTCAGATAACTTAATTCTGGAAGAAGAAAAATGAGACCTTGATATTAGAACCCAAACCCTACTACTCAAGGGGAATTCTGTATTGCTTTCTTTCTCAAGCCCCCATACTGAAAGATTCACCTTGAATGAAATTTCAGAATGTCCTTCCCTCTCTGATATACTGCTGAGACTCTGCCAAGGTGGTCTATCTCTTGCTATCATAAGGGAGTAAGGTAGATTTGGTGATATTTTTCAGGAGCCAGCATTTAATGTATGTAACATAATCAGTTATTTTAAAATGTATGTTTTCTCAAAAGGTCACAAGTAAAATTTATTGAACACATAATATGCCAGATGTTGAGCTAAGTGAAACTTTCCCCAACATATCTTCCTTAATTGTGGTAATGGCTGGCACATCTCACTTCCTCTCACCACAGAGACAATTAGGAAACCATGGTGAATGGGAATTTGAATCCGGGAAATCTATCCTGGCATCCATTTCTTTGTACCTACTAATATATTCTATTTCCATGATTGCAGGGACTCTTACTATCTTGCTCATAGCTATTTCTCCACTGCCTAGAACAGTTCCTTTCTCATATAACATGATCCACAAATATTTTTAGGGTGAATAGATGAATTTAAAACATATTGCATGATGGTACACAAGAGTGATATCCTAGAACATGGGCTTTGAATCCAGAAGTACGACTAATATATATGCTACTTGGTTATGATTTACCTTAAGGTAAATAATTTTTGTAATGGAGAAAATAATACCTAGGTTTGCTTTAAAGATTATATGGTAGAATTATATAAAGCAGCAGCCATAGGGGCTAGAATAGACTGGTACTATAAAAATGGTGTCTAATATGATGCTGATAATGATGATTCTTATATTGTTTTCCCCCCAGTAGTTTTCTTCCCTAACTATGATTTCATTAAGTGATATACTCCCTTACTTTTTCACACCTCAGCTTGTTTCTGATTATTTAGTAACATAAAATAAGCTGTTGTATAGTTTTAGTTTTTATTCTTTTTTTTTTTATTTTGGAGGTTTCTGAGTGTCTGGAGACAATGCATGAAAGTGGATTGTAACCATTTAATGCCTATTACATCTCATCCAGAATCAGGGATTAAAAGGGGAGAGGAAATGTAGGTAGAATATGTGAGGGAGTATACTTGTATTTTTACTGTAGTGGGGATTCTGCCCAGCTGCTGTAGAGGTAAACTTCTCTGTCACTAGGGCAATGTATGTCCCAAGACATCTTTCTTGAACTCTAAACATTGGAGTTTCTCCTTAAGTGGGTGTAAGCCCTACATAGATGTACATATGTAGATTATATAAGAAAGATGACATAGATACAGGGTAAAGCATGTGGCTGGTATATAGCAAAACTTCAATAAGTGGTAATGAAAGGAAAGTATTATCACATTTACTTCTGCATTATTTGCTCATTCAATGCATAATATTAATCAAACAACAGAAAACCCCTCAAAAGGAAGGAATTGTGTCAGGTTAAGTACATACAGTATTATGTTTGTAATCTTCTTCATTTATATGACAGGCTAAAAAGAGACCCATCATGACTTCAAAAAATGAAATTTCATCATGATTTTAACTATGGATTCTCTCCAGATACTACTCTTTCATGGAGGTAATAACTATAAGAAACTTCCCACAGCAGGTAGGGAATAAATCCTCTTGCCCATTTATGTTTTTGGTAATTTATTCAATAGACAAGCATTGCTGTAGCATGTCCTCTGTGCCTGGTATTGTACTAGACACAAGAAGAGTACAGTCCTTCCTCTGGCTGATTTCATGGAACTCAGTATAGTGCTGACAGCCAATATGAAGTTTCCAATGCCCTCTTGGCCTCTATATCATATCCACCTGCATCTCTGACACTCACCTCAAATAAGCTTTCTTTATTCTATCCTTTGAACTTTACACATTTGTTCATACTCACTAAAACGCACACCAGAATGAAAGAATAATGTATATGTGTGTGTATGTATGCAGCTGCATATTCCTGAATCTCTATATAGCTTTTTATATGTGTATGCATAACATACATACATGTGAATATATATATAATACATTTTATAACCCATTTCTTTAATCATTGCATTTATTGAGCACGTACCATGATCAGAAAGTGTGAGAAGCACTAATATCTCAATATGAAAAAGACAATCTGAAGCTTATAGTTTACCAAGGATGAAAGGAACACTGACAATAATTAAAAATGATAACTGAACGAACTTACAAACAGGTCTAAGAATGACACAACTTATTCCTGAAGTTTTATTTAGAAGATATTTTTTTTCTAATTTTTCCTCAATTTATACCTCTAATTTTGTTAATGATGAATCTAATTGTCCTCCAAACCAGGATAGAGGAAGGTCAAGCCTACCCAGAAGAGTGTGGAACATGTTGAGCAGAGTTCCCTGTGGTCTGACACCAGCTATGTTGTCTAGGGCAGGATTCTCAGTTAGAGGTCAGAGACAGAAAATACTGAGCACTGCCATTTTAAATTGTATAAATATAACATGAAGTTGGTATTGTTTCCTCTGTGGTCTACCCAGAACAATAGTAGCTGCTTCTTCAAGTTGAGAGTTGCTAATACTGCATTTATATGTCTGTGACTAAAATTTAAAAATATGTACCCTGATTGCAATTAGAAAAATGAATGATCCCCAGTGTTTTCCTTCATCTGGTACTATTTTATTTTCATTTATGTGGATAAAACATTTCCATTTGTAGTACAGGTCCTATTTCTATATCAGAGACATAGTTTCTTTTTCAAATTTGTTCCTTTTGTTTATTTTACAAGTGTTAGAAGGAGAAATATTAATTTAATTCTACACATTCAATTCCACAACAGTCTGAAAATAGCCTCACTGAGGTGAAGTATGAGCAGGTAGGGTGGGGGTTGGGAGCTCACTCATAATTCAGTGGAAAGGAATCAAAGGTAAAAAGAACAATAATTTGTGTGCCTAACGTATATTACATTCTTCACTGCCCTAGTTCCTTTGAGGAATTTCTACCATATTCTTATATTCTATGTCTAACTGGTTGGGCTTTCCAATGGAAAACTGGCAGTTACTTTGAGATTATACCAAAGAAGTGTAATACCATATCTTTTGGGACACTCTTGACCTGAAGTCTTTGGGTCTTGATCAAGAAATGTAATAATGTTAAGGATGTGGTATCTAGTCATAATGGTGCTGCCACAATGAAATAAGTGCCATCCCAAGCTGCCCTTTTAAAAGCAGAGACTAGTATACAGCTTTGTGGAGAAGTCTTTTCTGTGTACAAAATGTAAGGAACCTGAAGGTCAAATTGTCATGAAAGTAAAAAATTTGCAATAGCCATATTCTTCCCAAGCCAGAGTGAGATAAGAAATCTTTACCAATGCCTCCAGATGCACACTTCCTTCCTGAATGGAAGGTGTACATCACTGGCCCTTTAAAGAATCCATTTAGGAGGTTATTGCCTCAGGAAATAAGTGATGCTCGATTACTCACTTCAGCAGCCTGAGGCCAAGACAGAAAGAACCACTTTTTCTCTAAAGGTAGAGTCATGATTTAAATACCATGATAAGGATCTGGAGGACAGAGAAGATGGCGGAAGAGTAAGACGCGGAGATCTCCTTCCCCCTCACAAATACATCAGAAATACATCTACACGTGGAACTGCTCCTATAGAACATCCACTGAATGCTGGAAGAAGACCTCAGACCTTCCAAAAGGCAAGAAACTCCCCAAGTACCTGGGTAGGGCAAAAGAAAAAAGAATAAACAGAGACAAAGAATAGGGACGGGACCTGCACCAGTGGGAGGGAGCTGTGAAGGAGGAAAGGTTTCCACACACTAGAAGCCCCTTCACGGGCAGAGACTGCGGGTGGCAGAGGGGGAAGCTTCGGAGCCACGGAGGAGAGTGCAGTAACAGGGTGCGGAGGGAAAAGCGGAGAGATTCCCGCAGAGGATCGGTGCCGACCAGCACTCACCAGCCCCAGGGGCTTGTATGCTCACTCGCAGGGAAGGGTGGGGGCTGGGAGCTGAGGCTCGGGCTTCGGTCGGATCCCAGGGAGAGGACTGGCGTTGGCTGCGAGAACACAGCCTGAAGGGGTTAGTGCACCACAGCTAGCCGGGAGGGAGTCCGGGAGAAGTCTGGAGCTGCGGAAGAGACAAGAGACTTTTTCTTCCCTCTTTTCTACCTGGTGCACGAGGAGAGGGGATTAAGCGCGCCGCTTAAAGGAGCTCCAGAGATGGGCGTGGAGCTGCCGAAGAGACAAGAGACTTTTTCTTTCCTCTTTGTTTCCTGGGGCACAAGGAGAGGGGATTAAGCACGCCACTTAAAGGAGCTCCAGAAACGGGCACGAGCCGTGGCTATCAGCACGGACACCAGAGACGGGCATGAGCCACTAAGGCTGCTGCTGCTGCCACCAAGAAGCATGTGTGCGAACACAGGTCACTCTCCACACCTCCCCTCCTGGGATCCTGTGCAGCCCTCCACTGCCAGAGTCCTGGAATTCAGGGACAACTTCCCCGGGAGAACGCACGGCGCGCCTCAGGCTGGTGCAACGTCACGCCGGCCTCTGCCGCTGCAGGCTCGCCACGCATCCGTACCCCTCCTTCCCCCCGGCCTGAGTGAGCCAGAGTCCCCGAATCAGCTGCTCCTTTAACCCCATCCTGTCTGAGCGAAGAGCAGATGCCCTCCGGTGACCTACACGCAGAGGAGGGGCCAAATCCAAAGCTGAATCCCTGGAGCTGTGCGAACAAAGAAGAGAAAGGGAAATCTCTTCCAGCAGCCTCAGAAGCAGTGGATTAAAACTCCACAATCAAGTTGATGTACGCTTCATCTGTGGAATACCTGAATAGACAACATATCATCCCAAATTGAGGAGGTGGACTTTGGGAGCAAGATATACAAATTTTTTCCACTTTTTCTCTTTTTGTGAGTGTGTATGTGTATGCTTCTGTGTGAGATTTTGCCTGTATAGCTTTGCTTTCACCATTTGTCCTAGGGTTCTGACCATCCCATTTTTTTTTTTTACTTAAAAAAATTTTTCTTTTTAATAATTATTTTTAATTTTAAATATTTTATTTCATCCTACTTTATTTTATCCCCTTTCTTTCTCTTTATTTCTTTCTTCTTTCCTTTCTTTCTTTTCTTTCTTTTTCTTTCTTTCCTTCCTTCCTTCCTTACTTCTTTCTTTTCTTTCTTTTTCTTTCTTTCTTTCTTTCTTCCTTCCTTCTTTCTCTTTCTTTCCTTCTTTCCTTCTTTCTTTCTTTCTTTCTTTCTTTCTTTCTTTCTTTCTTTCTTTCTTTCTTTCTTTCTTTCTTTCTTTCTTTCCTTTCTTTCTTTTCTTTCTTTCTCCCTTTTATTCTGAGCCATGTGGATTAAAGGATCTTGGTGCTCCAGCCAGGCATCAGGGCTGTGTCTCTGAGGTGGGAGAACCAACTTCAGGACACTTGTCCACAAGAGATGTCCCAACTCCACGTAATATCAAACAGCGAAAATCTCCCAGAGATATCCGTCTTAACACCAAGACCCAGCTTCACTCAATGAACAGTATGATACAGTGCTGGACACTCTATGTCAAACAACTAGCAAGACAGGAGCACAGCCCCATACATTAGCAGAGAGGCTGCCTAAAATCATAATAAGGCTACAGACACCCCCAAATACCACCAGACGTGGACCTGCCCACCAGAAAGACAAGATCCAGCCTCATCCACCAGAACACAGGCACTAGTCCCTTCAACCAGGAAACCTACTCAACCCACTGAATCAAACTTAACCACTGGGGACAGACACCGAAAACAACGGGAACTACGAACTTGCAGCCTGCAAAAAGGAGACCCCAAACACAGTAAGGTAAGCAAAATGAAAAGATAGAAAAACACGCAGATGAAGGAGCAAGGTAAAAACCCACCAGACCTAACAAATAAGGAGGAAATAGGCAGTCTACCTGAAAAAGAATTCAGAATAATGA
>NC_041224.1:71958460-71959123 GCF_002837175.3 Physeter macrocephalus | reverse complement strand
AAGAAGATATAACAATTGTAAATATTTATGCACCCAACATAGGAGCACCTCAATATAAAAGCAAATACTAACAGCCATAAAAGGGGAAATTGACAGTAACACAATCATAGTAGGGGAATTTAACACACCACTTTCACCAATGGACAGATCATCCAAATGAAAATAAATGAGGAAACACGAGTTTTAAATGATACATTAAACGAGAATAACTTAATTGATATTTATAGGACATTCCATCCAAAAACAACAGAATACACATTTTTCTCAAGTGCTCATGGAACATTCTCCAGGATAGATCATATCTTGGGTCACAAATCTAGCCTTGGTAAATTTAAGCAAATTGAAATCATATCAAGTATCTTTTCCGACCACAATGCTATGAAACTAGATATCAATTACAGGAAAAAATCTTTAAAAAATACAAACACATGGAAGCTAAACAATACTTAATAACAGAGTGATCACTGAAGAAATCAAAGAGGAAATCAAAAAATATCTAGAAACAAATGACAATGGAGACATGACGACCTAAAAACTATGGGATGCAGCAAAAGCAGTTCTAAGAGGGAAGTTTATAGCAATACAATCCTACTTTAAGAAACAGGAAACATCTCGAATAAACAACCTAACCTTGCACCTAAGGCAATTAGAGAAAGAAGAACA
>NC_041224.1:71943739-71955783 GCF_002837175.3 Physeter macrocephalus | reverse complement strand
ATTGATACAGCCACTATGGAGAACAGTATGGAGGTTCCTTACAAAACTACAAATAGAAGTACCATATGACTCAGCAATCCCACTACTGAGCATAGACCCTGAGAAAACCATAATTCAAAAAGAGTCATGTACCAAAATGTTCATTGCAGCTCTATTTACAATAGCCAGGACATGGAAGCAACCTAAGTGTGCATCAAGAGATGAATGGATAAGGAAGATGTGGCACATATATACAATGGAATATTACTCAGCCATAAAAAGAAACGAAATTGAGTTATTTGTAGTGAGGTGGATGGACCTAGAGTCTGTCATACAGAGTGAAATTAATCAGAAGTAGAAAAACAAATACTGTATGCTAACACATATATATGGAATCTAAGAAAAAAAAATGTCATGAAGAGCCTAGGGGTAGGATGCAAATAAAACACAGACCTACTAGAAAAAAAAAAAGAAAAAAAAGTAATCTAAGACATATCATTAAATGAAGGAATCAAGTTGCAGGATGTTACTTATGTAAAAAAAGGTAAGAAAAACAGAAAATTATTTTGCTATCTGTAAATATGTATGTACTCAAACGTATGGAAAAGATTCTGGCAGGATTAATACTAAACTCAAAGTAGTGGGTGAGGGATTAGGGCACAAGGAGGGTTTTCACTATACCTGTTATTTCATTGGTATATATTGAGAATATATTCATGCATTACTTGTATAATGGAAAATAAGTTTAAATTGTCTCTTACTGATTTTAAAGAGGTCCTGCCAAATTTAATTTTTAAAATAAAGACAGAATTTCAATCATTAAAAAATAAATAAATAAATAAATACCATGATAAGTAATGGTGTCTGATAATGTTTCATATCCCAAGAAGTTTCCTCAATCGAACTGCCTGTGTTCTTCAAGAGAACTGCATATACAAATTAGAAACCTAAAGCCTAACCCTGAAGCCCTGATAAAAGGAATTTTTAAGTCATAAAAGTCCACAAAGAAGGAACTCTCCAATCACTGTCATCATATAGCTTCTAAGCCCTCTAGAAAACTGAGCTCTTCCACAAAAGCAAAACAGGAACAACTGGATTAATTGACCAATGAACTTACTCCAGTAGGGAGGGAGCCCTTGCTGTTGTCTATCAGGCTATACTTCATATTTGGTGGTATGTAGGGTTGTTTGATAATGTAATCTTGTTGTAATTATTAACATGACATACATGGTCATATAGGCTTGCATTAGAACACATGGCACACTAGTGGTGCATGGTGGCACCTATGCTTTATAGCTGCCTGGCCATGTTTGAAACTAACTCCCTTTCCCTTTCTTTTAGGGGACATTCTCTTATAGACTATGAGATATTGGAAGGGCTGATAATCATGGGGTACCTTACCTCCACTGGGGATATAACCAGACTACCCAGAGTTTCTATTCTTGGGTCAGTGAATATCTTAGTGACTCAAGTCAGGGCCACCCCCCTCGACCCTTGGACTTCTATATAGAAAAGGGGAGAGAAAAGTTCACATTTTACTAAAGTTGCAAAGTAGATAACTGAATTTAGAACTTGAAAAGGCTTTTTTGCCAATCATCTAAAGAAAAAAATTGACTGCAGAATTAATTGATGCCAAGAAACATAGAATTAAGAACTAAGAGATGTGGAATGAGCACAAGGTCAGATGCTTCTTTATATCCTGGACTCCTGGATTCCACTAAGGCTGAAGCTAGACTCATGATTATAGAAGTTTATGAATTTCCTTTCCTCCTTTTAAGGTATTGTGTTGTATATCTTTCATTTATAACTGAGAGATATGACTAATCAAGACAATTATGAGGAAATGTAAAGAAGGGTTAATAATATCAAGATTGAGGAATTATATTATTCCCAGAGTGCTTCTTGAACAATACTTCTTGAGAACACAATACTGCCAATGGGGGGAAAAAAAGATAAAATAAAAGTGATGTGGGCTTCCCTGGTAGCGCAGTGGTTGCGCGTCCGCCTGCCGATGCAGGGGAACCGGGTTCGCGCCCCGGTCCGGGAGGATCCCACATGCTGCGGAGCGGCTGGGCCCGTGAGCCATGGCCGCTGGGCCTGCGCGTCTGGAGCCTGTGCTCCGCAACGGGAAAGGCCACAACAGAGGGAGGCCCGCAAACCACAAAAAAAAAAAAAAAAAAAAAAAAAAAAGTGATGTGAAGGTGGTACCATGGAGCAAGAGGTGACAACCAAATTTTCTTTGATATGTGATTAATTGTTGATCATGTTGTATCTAGTGCTGCAAAACAGAATTCAATGATGAAATAAATTCAATAATTTGACTTTGTGTAATGTTACGTATTTGTACAGATAATGTAATTGAATATAACTGTGCAAATGTAATATGTGATCATGGGATTAAAATTTCAGATTATGCCAACAAAGTGAAGCAAGGATGTGGAGAGAATTAAGGTATAATGGTTAAGCAAACAGTTCTGCAGTTAAGATATATCTGGGTCCAAATGTTACCTCAACCAGTTACTATAATGACTACCATTATTGTTGCTGTTCCCAGCATCTGTTCACTGCAGCATTATGTTCTAAATTTTTCCAAGAAACTTTATCTATATGAAGACATTTACTACTTAAAAGAGCAATATGAGAAAGGCAGTATGAGTATCTTCACTATTTAGGCACAAATATAAAATATATTATATATATATCAAATTTATAACATTCTAATACACATCTTATAGGGTAAGTGGAAAATTTAAAAAATTCAAGGTTTACAAACCAAAAAATTTCAAGGTTTACCCTACCACCTTTAAGTGTGCACTTAATAAATAAAAACGTTTATTATCATAGTTATTATTATTTTATTACATGAATAAGGAATTCATAGACGTGTTATTTTCTTCTTTCAAAAAGGAAGGCTCTTTTAAGATGATCAAATTAAAAAATATGTTTGCTTCCCAATATAATTTAAAGGTATGTAAGTAACCTAAACTAATCAAAACACACATGCAACACATCTTCTAAATAAGTGAAATGGAGGAAACAGAAGTTATATAAAAACAGATTAAAGTCAAATAAAACACAACACATCACTTTTAAAAAAGGGAGGATTATAAAATGGTAGGTAATAAAAACAACACTGACTGTTATATAAATAAGAATAATAGGATTATTATATCTAATTTAAAAAGTAACATTAAATTAATGTGACAAATATTTTTTCAAAATGACACATCTGAGATTAAAAAGTTTTCAACAGAAAAATAAGATGGTTACAATCCACAAGAAGATAAAATTAAATTGACCCCATAAAGGGTAAATATCATAGTATCAGATTTTACAAAGTGAAAATTGTATAAAACCCATGAGATTTAAAGAAAACTATGAAGGAGATTTAAAGCATTTTGCCCAGTATTAGACCAATCAAAGCAAAGAAAAACTAGAGTATAAAGTAATTATCAATATGGTTGGCTTTAAGTCTACTATTTTGGTTTTTATTTTCCACATACCCCTGTATAATTTTTCTTCATTCTTTCCTGCACTATTTTGGGTTAATAAAATATTTATTGTCATTATATTTTAATTCTGTTATTGGCTTTTTAGCTATAGTTCTCTGTATTCTTTAGTAATTGTTGTATGGTTATAATATGCACCTTTAAATTATCAGAGTCCACTTTTAGATAATATAGCTCCATATAAAATATAAAAACCATGCACCACTATCATTACATTCTTCCTTGCCTCATCCTGTGTACTACTGTTGTAATATAGATTATATTTACATATGTTACAACACCCATGACCTAGTATTATAATTTTAGGTTTCAATATTAATATGGCTTTCAAATATTGAAAGAAAAGATAAACTTCTTTTATATCAGTCAACGTATTTCCTATATTACTTTTTCTCCCCACTCTCTCTTCTTCCAAGACCCCAATTACATGTATGTCAATAGAAACATATTCTAAAATGACTCAGATGTGGTATTACTAGATAAGGACTTTAAAGAACCCATTAAAATATGTTCAGAATAGTTAAAGAAAAAAGATGCTCATAATGAATGAATAGGGCATATAAATAGAGAAAGGGAAATTATAAAAATGAACCAAATGAAAATTCTAGAAATAAAATATTAATTCTAAGATAGTTGTAAGTTAAAGGTATATACTATAATCCATATGAAACCCCTAAATAAAGCTAATTAGAAGTAAAGATAAACATAAATAGAGAAGTTGATACAGAACACTAAAATATTCAATAATTTGGCAGTTATTCAATTCTTTGCCAAAAGAATAAAGCAAAGAATGGAGAGAAGAGAAAATTAAAAGGGACCAAAAAAAAAAAAAAGAAAGCTAAATGGTAGGCATAAATCCAATTATATCCAAATATATAAGTATGTTTAATGTAAATGGACCAAAAGACTACAAACGATTTTATTTATTTATTTATTTTTAAATTTTTTTTATTATTATTTTTTTCGGTATGTGGGCCTCTCACTGTTGTGGCCTCTCCCTTTGCAGAGCGCAGGCTCAGTGGCCATGGCTCATGGGCCCAGCCGCTCCGCGGCATGTGGGGTCTTCCCGGACCAGGGAACGAACCCATGTCCCCTGCATCGGCAGGTGGATTCTCAACCACTGCACCACCAGGGAAGCCCAACAAACGATTTTAAAGGAATGGTGGGGGGCTTCCCTGGTGGCACAGTGCTTAAGAATCTGTCTGCCAATGCAGGGAACATGGGTTTGATCCCTGGTCTGGGAAGATCTCACATGCTGTGGAGCAACTATGCCTGTGTGCCACAACTACTGAGCCTGTGCTCTAGAGCTCATGAGCCACAACTACTGAAGCTTATGCACCTAGACCCCATGCTCCACAACAAGAGAAGCCACCACAATGAGAAGCCTGTGCACCACAACGAAGAGTAGCCCCCACCCATCGCAACTAGAGAAAGCCCACTCACAACAATGAAGGCCCAACACAACCAAACGTAAATAATAAGTAAATAAATAAATTTATTAAAAAATAAAATAAAATAAAAGGAATGGTGGTTAAACTGGATAAAGATCAAGACTGGTCTATATGCTGTCTACAATATAAAAACTATAAATATAAAGACACAGATAGACTGAAAATAAAGAGATAAAAAAAAATCAGACAAACAGTAAGCATAAGAAATCTGGTATTACTACTCCAATATAAGACAAAGTAGACTTCAAGGCAACAAATATATCTAAGATAAAGAGAGACATACAAAATTGGGAAAGAGACAATTCATCAAGAAGCCTTGATAGTCATAAAAGTGTAAAAAGTGAAAGATCTTCAAATACATAAAAAGCAAATAAGAGAACCAAAGAAAGAAATTCACAATCACAGGCAGAAAACTTTAACACTTCCTTCTAGAAGACAGAACAAGAAAATCTTCACTAAAGATATAGAAAATCTAAATACTAACAACAAAATCTGAAGAAACACCCTGAATTACTGACATTTTTATACCATTATACTCAATGACTGCCAAATACACATTCATGTGCATGTGAACTTTCATCAAGATAGACTATATGCTAGACCACAACACAAGTCTCAACAAATTTGGGAAAGCTAAAATATTAGAGTTCTAATTTTACTATAACAAAATTAAAATATAAATCAGTAATAAGTTACCAGGAAAAGCCCCAAATATTTGGAAATTAAATACTCCACTTAAAAATAACTAATAGGTCAAAATATACTGCAGGAGAAGTGAGAAAAATTTTGAACTAAATAATAATTAAAATAACATAACAAAATTTGTGGGATCCATTAATGCAGTGCTTGTAGACTTAAACTATTTACATGAGGATAGAAGATCCACCAGGAATGATCCAAGTTTAAACCTTAAGTAGCTATCACAGAAAAGGAAGAAAGAAAGAAATATGGATAAGAAAATCCCAGGCTAACGGCCATTAAGAACATTGATAACAAATCCTTAAGTAGTAAACTGAACATA
The DNA here is from genome assembly GCF_002837175.3 of Physeter macrocephalus. NCBI lineage: Eukaryota > Metazoa > Chordata > Mammalia > Artiodactyla > Physeteridae > Physeter > Physeter macrocephalus. Next base: position 71,949,823 of record NC_041224.1, on the reverse strand, counting down.
GAAATACAAAGGATAATAGTGACCAAGTGGAGTTTATATCAGGAATGCAATGCTGGATTAACATTTAAAAATTGATCAATAGGGACTTCCCTGGTGGCACAGTGGTTAAGAATCCGTCTGCCAATGCAGGGAACATGGGTTTGAGCCCTGGTCTGGGAAGATCCCACATGCCGTGGAGCTACTAAGCCTGTGCAACACAACTACTGAGCTTGTGCTCTAGAGCCCATGAGCCACAACTACTGAAGCCCGTGTACCTAGAGCCCGTGCTCCACAACAAGAGAAGCCACTGTAATGAGAAGCCCGTGCACTGCAATGAAGAGTAGCCCCCACTCGCCACAACTAGAGAAAGCCTGTGCACATCAATAAAGACCCAATGCAGCCAGAAATAATCAATCAATCAATTTTTTAAAAATTAAAAAAAATAAAAATTGATCAATATGATTTCCCATAAGAGAATAATGGGAAAACGTGATTACATCAGTAAGTGTAGAAAAACATTCAATAAAGTTAACACTCATTTATTGTAAAAATTATCAGCAAACTAGGGCTAGAAGAAAAGTTGTTCAATATGGTAAAGGGTATTGCAAAAAACTTACAGCTAGTGTCTTGCCTAATGGTGAGAAACTGTATAATCTCAACTAAGACTAGGAAAAAGGCAAGAATACCCACTCACATCACTTCTGTTCAGTGTTATACTAGAGATCCCTGGCAATGTAATAATGCAAAAAAAAGGAGGGGAATCCATAGAGATTCAAAAATAAGTAATAAGCTGTTTTATTAACAGATGGCATAACTGCTTATGTAGAAAATCGTAATGTATATGAACAATAATTGCAAGAACTAATAAATTAACTTAGTAGGGCCACAGGACAGAGGCTCAATGTACTAACTCAGTTTTATTTTTATATAATAACAGCAAAGTCTAAAATTTTTAAATATTTATTTACAATATTAGCACAAAAATAAATAAAATAGATAAATTTAACAAAGTATGTTTCTCTACTGAAAACTAAAAAGTATGCTTCTATACTGAAAATTATAAAAGATTACTGTGAGAAATTAAAGATGACCTAATACATGGAAAATAGACCACTTTCATGGATCAGAAGACTTGATCTTGTTAAGATGTCAATTCTCCCTAAATTGATCTATAAGTTCAAGGTAATTAAAATCAATATCTCAGCAGTGTTTTGTGTTTAGGAAGTTGACAAATTAATTCTAAAATTTAAGTGAAAATACCATAAACCAGCTCCCTCCTCTACAAAAACCTTGAAATAAAAGAACAAAGGTTTGGATTCACACTACCTTATTTAAAGATTTACTATGAAGCTTCCATGAAAATGAATGATATAAAAAGGGAAAAATAAATAGTTCAAAAGAGATCCATACATATATAGTCAATTTATTTTCAACAAAGGCATCAGGTAATTCAAAAGAAAAAGAAAAGTCTTTTCAGCATATTGTTCTGGAACAACTGGAGGAGCACATGAAAAAAAACCCAAACCCTTGACCTTGATACCACACCACACATAAAAAACTGATTTGAGATAGATGCTATATTTATGTGCAGGAGTAATCAATATAAAGTTTCTAAATAGCCAGGACATAGAAGTGACCTAAATGTCCATTGAAAGATGAATGGATAAAGAAGATATGGCACATATATACAATGGAATATTACTCAGCCATAAAAAGAAACGAAATTGAGTTATTTACAGTGAGGTTGATGGACCTAGAATCTGTCATATAGAGTGAAGTAAGTCAAAAAGAGAAAAACAAATATTGTATGCTAACGCATATATACGGAATCTAAAAAACCCTTTCTGATGAACCTAGTGACAAGGCAGGAATAAAGATGCAGGCATAAAGAACAGACTTGAGGACACAGGGATGGGAGGGGAAGCCGGGACGAAGAGAGAGAGTAGCGTTGACATACATACACTACCAAATGTAAAATGGATGGCTAGTGGGAAGATGCTTCATAGCTCAGGGAGATCAACTCCCTGCTTTGTGATGACCTAGAGGCTTGGGATAGAGAGGTTGGGAGGGAGGCTCAAGAGGGAGGGGATATGGAGATACATGTATACATACAGCTGATTCACTTTGTTGTACAGCAGAAACTAACACAACATTGTAAAGCAACTATACTCCAATAAAGATGTGAAAAAGGGCTTCCCTGGTGGCGCCGTGGTTGAGAGTCTGCCTGCCGATGCAGGGGACACGGGTTCGTGCCCCGGTCTGGGAAGATCCCACATGCCGCAGAGCGGCTGGGCCCGTGAGCCATGACCGCTGAGCCTGCGCGTCCGGAGCCTGTGCTCCGCAACGGGAGAGGCCACAACAGTGAGAGGCCCGCGTAACGCAAAAAAAAAAAAAAAAGATGTGAAAAAAATAAAGCTTCTAGAAGAAAACAGAATATATTTGTAAACTTTAGCAGTGAGTTCTCAATAAACACTAAAAAGTAAAGAATCAAACTGATATACTGAACCTTCATCAAAATTAAAAATGTCTGCTTAGAAAAACACAACTTAAAAATGAAAAGGTAAGGAAAGGGGAGTGGTACTGACTGCTTGATGGGTATGGGTTTTCTTCTGGGGTACTGAAGATGTTTTGGAATTAGATAAAGCTGGTGGTTGTACAATATTGTGAATGTATTAAATGCCATTAAATACTACACTTTAAAAGGTTTAATTTTGTGTTATGTCAATTTCATCTCAGTTAAAAAAAAGAGATCAAAATAAAAAGGAAAATAGAGTGAGAATAACAGCAGTAAGGGATGAACAATTAGAAAATTTGGGCTATTTAAAAACTCAGACCACATGGTCATTTAAAGGAAAATAAAGAGAAAGAAAGAAGGAAAATATAAGTTACTTAATGGGAGAAACATTTGCAATACAAATATTGATCAAGAAATGTGTATCCTCATAATATAAAGAACCCTTACAAATGAAGAGTGAATAAACAATCCAATTTAAAAGTTTCTGCAATTTAAAACTACTGCAAACAATTCTCATAGAGCATAGTGGTGGAACATATTGCAGTACGTACAGAGTTAAGTATCAACCGAAACACTGAGGAAGACCTCTTTGAATCTCCATACTGATGAAATGATTTCCATGATAATGAAGTGGAAAAGGCAAACTGTAAAAGACCATCTATAATATGCTGCCATTCATGTAAGAAGGATGGGGATATGAAAAAATATACATGTATTTACCCAGTTGTGAACAAGGAAAAAAAAAAAGATAAACAAGAAACTAAGGAGACTAGTTATCTGGAAAGGTGGGAGGAATGGGACCAGTAATGGGGGAAGAACAACAATCCTCAGAGTTCTAATTCTTAGAACCACAGTAATGCTTCATATTGCAAAAATAAATAGAGTCAACCATGAGGGGGAGGAACTCAAATTGGAATATAAACAATAAGAGAAATACCTGATTCTAAGATTAACATATGTAGGGAGTTCGGGGGAAAAACTAACCTATCTATTTAGCGTGTTGACTGGATACTGTAAGGGTAAAGAAACAAAAGCCCTGTATTTGAACACTGTACTTTAGTTAGTGCTTTCATTTTTAAAGGGGTATGTTTTAGCAATTCTGAAACTACTACATATTGTATTAAGGAAATAAGAAACTATTGTGGAAAATGAAAAGTAGGTTTCTTGCTGTTAGAGAAAGGAGTTACAAATAGGGAAAGAGGGAAGAATAAAATAAGTCATAATCAGAAACATTAGTATGGAGATACAAACACACAGATGGAGAGAGATAGAAGTTTTTAGGTGGGTCCATGTGTGTATGAGTAAACCTAAAAATATTTCCCAACTCTGTGCATTAGTAGGGCCTAGAAGAAATGATTTCCCAGTAGCAATGAGCACATATAACACTCAGATCTTGGTTTCTAAATACTATTTTCCAATACAAAGAACCAGAGCTCCTTGAAGTAATGGTTGATTCCAGGTTTGGTGAAGAAAAATATAAGATAAGCCTAGAACATCTGTGGAACCAGAAAATAAAGAAGTGCTCAAAAAGTTATGTGGGCATGGTAAAAGAACACAGAGGCCAACTTTAAAGGAGCTCCCAATGGTCAAATCTTAAAAAAATTTTTAGAAGTAAAAATAAACAATTATAACAATATATGAAAACCCATAGACTAAAGTAAATATCATAAATCCATACTGATGTAGAACAACAACCGAATACATAAAAAATGGAGGCGGGGGCAGGGAAGAGTTCTGCCCTATAGTTAAATTCTGATGAATAAGTGTAGAAAGTATCATGGAAATAGAAAACTATCATTAGGCAAACATCATAGTATTAATTTATGTAGGCAAGAATAATCAATGGGTATTAAAATTAGTGAGTAAATGTATGATGAGAAAGACGATATTTGCATAGTCTCAAAGTATCTCCTCACAAAATATTTGTTAATTGAAAAGAGAAAATTAGTAGCTTTGTAGTGAAGAAGCCTGGCGTACACCACCTCAACCAAAAGTGACCATATTTAACATTTGCCGAAATAAGACATATTGACTTCATGCACTCCTGATATGATCCACTAAAAGCACACACTATCATCGCTGTGTTATATTTACCAAAATTGCACAACCCCAATCTCATCATTAAAGTATCAGACAAGCCAGATTGAGGACTTCTGTACAAAATTACAGCCTAGTTCTTCTCAAATGTGTCAAGGTTATGAAATACAAAGGACTGAGATACTCACCCAGATTAGGGGGTTGGCATAGAGAAAAAGGAAACATGACAAAAAAATGCAATATGGAATCTTGAATTGGATTCTGAATTAGAAAAAAGGACATTAGTGGACAATTGGCAAAATTAAAATTATGGTCTTCATTTGTTTATTTTTATTTTTATTTCCACTTCTCTAGGAGGTGGGTCAAAAAGGATCTTGCTGTGATTTATGTCATAGAGTGTTCTGCCTATGTTTTCCTCTAAGAGTTTGATAGTTTCTGGCCTTACATTTAGGTCTTTAATCCATTTTGAGCTTATTTTTGTGTGTAGTGTTAAGGAGTGTTCTAATCTCATACTTTTACATGTACCTGTCCAGTTTTCCCAGCACCACTTATTGAAGAGGCTGCCTTTTCTCCACTGTATATTCTTGCCTCCTTATCAAATGGGACCTAATGAAACTTAAAAGCTTTTGCACAGCAAAGGATACCATAAACAAGACCAAAAGACAATCCTCAGAATGGGAGAAAATAGTTGCCAATAAAGCAACTGACAAAGAATTAATCTTCAAAATTTACAAGCAGCTCATGCAGCTCAATATCAAAAAAAACCAAACAACCCAATCCAAAAATGGGCAGAAGACCTAAATAGACATTTCTCCAAAGAAGATATACAGATTGCCAACAAACACATGAAAGAAAGCTCAACATCATTAATCATTAGAGAAATGCAAATCAAAACTGCAGTGAGATATCATCTCACACCAGTCAGAATGGCCATCATCAAAAAATCTAGAAACAATAAATGCTGGAGAGGGTGTGGAGAAAAGGGAACACTCTTGCACTGTTGGTGGGAATGTAAATTGATACAGCCACTATGGAGAACAGTATGGAAGTTCCTTAAAAAACTACTAATAGAACTACCATATGACCCCGCAATCCCACTACTGGGCATAGACCCTGAGAAAACAATAATTCAAAAAGAGTCATGTACCAAAATGTTCATTGCAGCTCTATTTACAATAGCCAGGACATGGAAGCAACCTAAGTGTCCATCAAGAGATGAATGGATAAGGAAGATGTGGCACATATATACAATGGAATATTACTCAGCCATAAAAAGAAACGAAATTGAGTTATTTGTAGTGAGGTGGATGGACCTAGAGTCTGTCATACAGAGTGAAGTAAGTCAGAAAGAGAAAAACAAATACCATATGCTAACACATATATATGGAATCTAAGGAAAAAAAAAAGTCATGAAGAACCTAGGGGTAAGATGGGAATGGAGACGCAGACCTACTAGAGAATGGACTTGAGGATGTGGGGAGGGGGAAGTGTAGGCTGTGACAAAGTGAGAGAGTGGCATGGACATATATACACTACCAAACGTAGAATAGATA
>NC_041224.1:71923046-71943605 GCF_002837175.3 Physeter macrocephalus | reverse complement strand
AGAAAAACAAATACCATATGCTAACACATATATATGGAATCTAAGGAAAAAAAAAAGTCATGAAGAACCTAGGGGTAAGATGGGAATGGAGACGCAGACCTACTAGAGAATGGACTTGAGGATGTGGGGAGGGGGAAGTGTAGGCTGTGACAAAGTGAGAGAGTGGCATGGACATATATACACTACCAAACGTAGAGTAGATAGCTAGTGGGAAACAGCCGCATAGCACAGGGAGATCAGCTCAGGGCTTTGTGACCACCTACAGAGGTGGTATAGGGAGGGTGGGAGGGAGGGAGACGCAAGAGGAAAGAGATATGGGAACATGTGTATATGTTAACTGATTCACTTTGTTATAAAGCAGAAACTAACACACCATTGTAAAACAATTATACTCCAGTAAAGATGTTAAAAAAAATTATGGTCTTCAGACAAGTTAATAGTATTTATGTATTTCAAAGATTGTTACATGTATTAACATGTATATATTATACATATCATAACGTGTTATAATAATGGTTATATAAGATGTTAACATTAGGAAATCAGGGTAAAGAATATATAAGAACTCTCTGTACTATTTTTGAAAATATCCTGTAAGTCTAAATTTACTTCAAAATAATAAATAAAATTTTGGGAAAAATTAAACAGAAACTTTACCTAAGATTTATAACTGGCAGCTAAACTTACAAAAATTTTTTTATCTTCTTAAGTGACCAAACTGTAAACTTAAGTCACAATAAGATAACATCTCACACTCACTCAAGTGAATAAGATTTAAAGAATGACAGCTTCAAATGTTGGTGATGATGGATAGTAATTGAAAATATAATATGTCACTGATATATATGGAGAGTGTGAAAAATTTCCATCTCTTTAGAAGACTCTGACAGTTTCTTATAAAATTAAGCAAAGTATATCTTATAATCAAGCAAATTCCATTTTTAGGTAATTGCATAAAAGATTTGCTAACATATTCAAAATCGCTAAAAACTGGAAACAACCCAGATGTCCATCAACAGGAGAATGAATAAACAAATTGCAATATGCCCGTTCAATGGAATGTTACTCTATAACTAAACAGAAAAAAATTTAAACTTACTGATACAGGGAATAACATGGATAAATCTCAATATCATTATGATGAGTGGAAGAAGTCAGACATATACTGTGTGATTTCATTTAATTAATTGTGAGAACAGGCAAAACTAATCTATCATGATAGAAATCAGAACATTGTCTCCTATGAGAATTAGGCTTAGCTGGAAGGAGGCAGTAAGGGAGGTTCTCAAGTAATAACAAATATTCTACCTGCTCAATAAGGTAGTAGTTACATGGGTATATACTTTTAAGAAAACTCATTGAATTACACTATTAAGATCTATACATTTAACTATGTAAATTTTACCTGTGTAAAATTACAAATATTTTTTAAACATGTTTTTTGGAGTATAATTAATTTACAACGTTGTGTTACTTTCTGCTATATAACTAAGTGAATCAGCTATATGTATACTTATATCCCCTCCCTCTTGTGTCTCCCTCCCACCCTCCCTATCCCACCCCTTTAGATGGTCACAAAGCACTGAGCTGATCTCCCTGTGCTATGCAGCTGCTTCCCACTAGACATCTATTTTACATTTGGTAGTGTATATATATGTCCATGCCACTCTCTCACTTCATCCCAGCTTACCCTTCCCCCTCCCCGTGTTCTCAAGTCGGTTCTCTACGTCTGCATCTTTATTCCTGTCCTGCCCCTGGGTTCATCAGAACCAGTAAAAGTATAAACTTTTTAAAAATAAGGAAGCTCCTCATTACTGATAAGAGCTGATCTGCTAGAAATATTAAAAATATTTATATATTACATAGATATATAAAATAAAAGGAAGTACAGAACACTATAAAAGTATGTGTGTGTATCTATGCATATACTCACACACATTTTGGGATGTGTGTGTGATGTGTGTATGTGTATGTATGTGTATATGTATATCTGAAAGGAAACACAAGAAACTGTAACACTAGTTGTCTCCAGGAAAGGGAAATTGAATGGTTATGGAAGACAGAATTGAAAAGATAAATTACCTTTCACTGAAAATCTTTTTCAATTTTGAATTTTGTAACATATATTATGATTTTAAAAATAAAATTTAAAAAATGCTTCTGGGGGAAAGCAGTGTTATGATTTCTCTAACTTATTTAAAAATACTTTAAAAATAACATGAAGTGAATATGGCAAAATGTGGTAGAACCTGGGTTACCGGTATTTGCAAAGTCACTGTTCTTTCCTCCTTATACTCAGTATGAAGTTTTATAAAATTCAGAACAGAGAAAATCTTTCATTACCAAGAACAAGTGAAAATCAGTGGATTACACATGTTTAAGAATTTATTAGGAAAAAACCACAGAGGAATACAGAAAAAATACATAAATAAATTAGAACATTAAAAAAAACAACACTGATAACTTATACCAAAGAGCTGATTGGGGGACAGGGGAATGGAGAACTAGTGATGCTAAAAATCCATGATTCAAACTCATTTCATTAAAAATGACATAGCAGAAACAACCAAGACTGGAATGAAAATGGATATTAATTGAGACAAGAGAAATTAACAGAGTGATGAAAGAACACTTTGTATTACTTCATCCTACTGTGTTTGCAAATCTACTTGGACTGTGATTTTCTAGTAGAAAACAAGTTAAATATAAGATATAAAACAAAAAAATAAGCTAAAAACGTAGAAAAATGTGAGAACACTTTCTAGGCATTTAGCCTCAGTTCTACTCCAAACCACCAAAAACAAAGGAGAATTCAGATGATTTAAATGATGTTTTCGCTTAACTGCTAATGTTAATGCTAAACCTTTTCAACCCATTCTAGAGCACAGAGTAAAAAGAAAATTCTTAAAATTATTTTAGCACAACCAGAAAATCTAATATACAAACATGACAAAAATAGAACAAAAAAGAAAATTACAGATCAGTTTCATCTAAGTAGTACACCTGCAAAAATTCCAAATCAAATTAAGATACTCATAATTCAGTAGTAAATTTAAAAAGCAAAACTTTTTTTAACCAAAATGAGTTTGTTGAATGAAAAATAAAAGGATATAAGGAAATTTCAATATTAAAAATGAATTATTTCACAATGATAAAAGTTTAAAGAATAATATAATTGTTTATGCAAAAAAACATTTGATTACATCTACCACTTGGTTTTGATTAAAATTCTTTAGAAATATATAAAAAGTAAGAGACTTTTCCTAACACAATACACAAGAATCTCAAATTTAAAATTAGCATCTTACTTTGATGACTGAGACCACTTACATCAAAATAACTTACCTATTGGAACTAAGACCTGATACCACCCCTAGCAGGGTTCTATAAACAAGATAGAACTATAAACCAACAAATAAATTCAGTTTGTTCATCTAAGCAAATAGTTCTTCCATCATTGATAACATATTACTCATACAGGGAAGTAGCTCATTCATCAGACAAAAATTTGATTATCTGAACTCACATCAAGGTCCTCATCTTACTCTTTCACCGACTTCAAACTATCGCAGGACAAATTTTGCCCACTCCTAACCAGTTCCCTGCCTTGAATATCCTGCCTTAAACCACATCAGCCCATCCCTCAAAGCCCTAATTTCCTGCTTTTGAAACACTGCTAAACCTTGTCAAAGTGGTGTTTTCCCTTGCTGCAGTAGGTTTCTGAGAGTCTTTTTGCTTAATAGACCAGCAAAAACATGCTGGTCAAACCCAAGAAGTATCCATTAAAACCTAATTAAATCAATGGTGGGTAATATTTCCACAATTGTTTAAGTGCTCTGAAAGTACCAGTCAGTGAATTTTATCAACATAACTAAAATCCAGATCATTTGGAAGAGGAGAATCACAACTATCAGTATTTTCAAAGGATTTAGTACGTAATTTGAAAAAAAAAATCTGAAAAGCCATGAGAAAGAGTAAGGAGATCACTTACCCCCAAAACAAAACAAAACTTTCAGATATAGAAAAATTATCAATAAGAAAATAAACTGAAAGAAGATACCCCCACCACAAAGTGAAAATATTAACAGTAATTCAAATTATTGAATAAAAAGAAAGACATACCTTGTTCTTGGATAGGAAGACTATTGTTAAAAACCAATTCTCCACTAAATTAATTTATTGAAGTTGATGAAATTGCAGTCTAAACTGTAATTTCTTCCAATGAGAAGACACATGAGACAGGAGGCAGAAGAAGAGACACACAGACCCACAGAACAAAAATGGAGCCAGTCACAGATGAGAATACAGCATATATGCAAGATGGCATTACAGATAAATGGGCAATTATTGGCAAATAATCGCAAGTAATGGCAAATAACTTGGCAACTTTAAGATTTGAAATAAAAAAACTTTCTCATGATTTAAAAATTTGAATTAAAAAACACAAAAGAATTAGAAGTTAACATAGGTGAAGAGTTTTATGGGATCAGTGTAAATATCTTTCTAAAATGACATGAAACTCAGAAGCCACAGAAGCGAACATGGTTATACTTGGACACATAACAATCATACACATTCTTATAACAAAAATAAAGTTTAAAAGTGTGTAGAAAATATCTGTAATGCTTGACAATCGAAAACTTATTCCCCCAATAATAAATGAGCTCTCTGAAATTAGCAAGAGATTAAAACCTCCACCCACCCCCAAAATTGGATATAAAAAGAAAATTTAAAAATACAAATGGCTAATAAACATATGAAAAAATGATCACACTCAAAAATGAAAGAAATACAATTTAAGACAATAGTTTGGGCTATCACACTGGCAAAGGTTTTAAATAGTCATAAAATTCATTATCTGTAAGGTTGTGGGAAAGCTGGCAATCTCATTTATTGCCATTTGAGGATAAAGTTGTTACCACATTTTAAAGGAAATCTTGTGATCATTTTCAAAATTTGAAATGTGCATATACTTAATCCCAGTATTTCCACTGCTAAGTAATTTATTATGATATAATAGACAAATGCAAATTATTGATATATAGGGAGGTTCATTGCACAGAAATTTGGTGCTAACATAAATATCTATGAATGAGAAATGCTTAAAACATTTAATTATATTTCATGTACAAAACAATCATGCAGTCATTCAACAAATGACACAGATATGTATTACTGAAAAAGAAAAAGGGTATTGAAAAAACTGTTAAATGAAATGCAATTTGCAGAATAATGTGTACAATATAGCTCCACTTCCAGAACCCCCCAAAATAGCTTGTGTGTGTGTGTTTGTGTGTGTGTGCATCTATCCACTTAAAGAATGCACACAACTCACTTAATAGAGGATAACTCTGGGAGATAGAATTGGGAGAGAGGAGGGCACTTAATTTATATATTAGATATTTAGATATGCTTTGAATTTTTGAAAAAAATTTAATAAATCTTAATTTTTAAATTTACCACATGGCAAATGAAAATTATAAATGTATATTTATGGGAGCACTGAGAAATTCCATCATTCTGAGTTTCTTGTGCAATAATATTTCCTCTACTGAGGCTCCTGGGATTGAGTCAAGTGGAAGCAAGGGAAACAGTCACCATGCCCAAATTAAAGTCTCATCGATGATATCCCAACATGAGCATTTCTCAGTTAAGCATTTCTTATCTGCAGGAGGAATCCACTGCAACACAGGAAAGAGAAGAGTTTCCATGCACAAAGAAGACTGTATCATTGTTTTGGAGAAGCTGATGGCAGAAGTAATGGTACCCACAGTAAAAAATCACCTCGTCTCTGTGGTCATCACCTGAAAGGACACAGTGGGGAAAATTGGCAAAGGTGAGGCACACATTTTCTAAGGAGCCTGTCGGGGGGGCTATGAAATCCTTGTACACTCTTCCTCTACATGTTCTGGAAAAAATCTACCCAGAATACACAGAGAAAACCACATTTTCAGCAGCTGGGTGGCTGCTATGGCCAGAAAAGTGACTTTAAGACTTCCTAAAGGATGCCAAACACTGGTGATACTTTTTCTCCTTTGCTTAGCCAAAAAAATGATGGAGATCTCCAACTATCTTAGATTTTTATCTGTCTCTTCCCCTCTGAATTTGGCTCTTTAAAGTTCTAGGTCACTCGTTCATTGACTCAATTATTTCAGGCAAAACTACTTGTCTACCTTCCAGTCTAATAATTATTGAGAATCTATTATATCTCATGCATATAATAATTCTCTGGTAACACAATGGATCCAGCCAAGGAGTTTAGCTTGTTGGATAAGAAAAGTTAAGGAAATCTTTCATATTAACAGTAAATGTACTAACCGAGATGTAGAAAAGCTATGAAGGTATATAAGAAAAGTTGTATCTCTTTTTTTTTCCCCCACATCTTTATTGTAGTATAAATGCTTTACAATGTTGTGTTAGTTTCTGCTGTACAACAAAGTGAATCAGCTATATGTATACATATATCCCCCATCCCCTCCCTCTTGAGGCTCCCTCCCACCCTCCCTATCCCATCTCTCTAGGTCATCACAAAGTACCAAGATGATCTCCCTGTGCTATGCAGTAGCTTCACACTAGCCATTCATTTTACATTTGGTAGTGTATAAACATCAATGCTACTCTCTCACTTCATCCCATCTTCCCCTTCCCCCCCACCCCTTTCCCTCAAGTCTGTTCTCTACATCTGCATCTTTATTCCTGCCCTGCCACTAGGTTCATCAGTACCACTTTTTTAAACTCCATATATATGCATTAGCATATGGTATTTGTTTTTCTCTTGCTGACTTACTTTACTCTGTATGACAAATTCTAGGTCCATCCACCTCATTACAAATAACTCAATTTCATTTCCTTTTATGGCCGAGTAATATTCCATTGTATATATGTGCCACATCTTCTTTATCCAGTCATCTGTTGATGGACATTTAGATTGCTTCCATGTCCTGGCTATTCTAAATTGTGCTGCAGAACATTGTGGTACATGTCTCTTTATGAATTATGGCTTTCTCAGAGCATATGCCCAGTAGTGGGATTGCTGGGTCATATGGTGGTTCTATTTGTAGTTTTTTAAGGAACCTCCATACTGTTCTCCATAGTGGCTGTATCAATTTACATTCCCACCAACAGTGCAGGAGGGTTCCCTTTTCTCCACACCCTCTCCAGCGTTTATTGTTTGTAGATTTTTTTTGATGATGGCCATTCTGACCAGTGTGAGGTGATACCTCAAAATGGATGAAAGACCTAAATGTAAGGCCATACACTATAAAACTCTTAGAGGAAAACATAGGCAGAACACTCTATGACATAAATCACAGCAAGATCCTTTATGACTCACCTCCTAGAGTAAGGGAAATAAAAACAAAAATAAAAACTGGGACCTAAGGAAACTTAAAAGCTTTTGCATAGCAAAGGAAACCATAAACAAGACGAAAAGACCACCCTCAGAATGGGAGAAAATATTTGCAAATGAAGCAACTGACAAAGGATTAATCTCCAAAATATACAAGCAGCTCATGCAGCTCAATATCACAAAAACAAACAACACAGTCCAAAAATGGGCAGAAAACCTAAATAGACATTTCTCCAAAGAAGACATACAGATGGCCAACAAAAGCATGAAAAGATGCTCAACATCACTAATCATTAGAGAAATGCAAATCAAAACCACAGTGAGGTATCACCTCACACCGGTCAGAAGTTATATCTCTTAACTCATTATACAATCCGGCCTTTCAATTAGAATGTAACCACAAGTCATCAATCTTCAGAAAATTAACGTCTAACTTTCTACCCAGATGTGGTTGCTCCTAGAAAGCAAGGACTATTCTGACAAAAACCTTACCTTCAGAAGGTAGCCCTTGGACAACAGGTAGGTGAATAGGCTCTGTCTGAAGAATCTTGCTTCAGGGATTTACTGGTATCATTCATTCCCAAAAGAGTTCCCAAGAAGTCATCTTCTGAGGGGGGAGAAAAAAAAAGAAAAGAAAAGAAACACCACTTCCAGTGAAAAAGGCAATTCAGCTGGAAGCTGGGAAGTCACCCTTCGGTACTCTCCCAGATTGGTTTCATTTGGAAGCTGCTTTCTACTCTGATACGCAGCTCTGAAATTATACCTAGCTGCTCATAACTCTATACATTTCAATATCACCACCTTGTATCAGAGCCTTTCTCTCTTGTACATTTCCAAAGCTGACTGGATTGCCTGGATCCTGCTGAAAATTGTTTCTTTTTTATCATTTATTTTTTTCTGCTTAGTTGGCCAGGTTATTTATAAAATCACTCTATATCATCTATTCATATATCTATTCTCAATAAAATCTTATTGAAAGCCTACTCTATGTCTGACAGCCCATTAGGTGCTTGTGTCACAAAAATGAATCTAAAAACATCAGGCCATAAGAAATTAAAACCCCATTTGATGAATCAATCATACAAATAAAGAGCTGAGAATAACTTAGTAAATGGTCTTATAAAGGTAGATTTAGTTTTACGATAGAATAGTTGAGGAAAGACCCCCATTTAGGAAGACCTGTTATGACCCAAAGCTGTAACTTCCAATTACTATTCTCACTCTCATCTGGCTCTTGGATTGGTTTTTAATGCTATTTAGCTACAACCAAATGTCATCAAACCTAAGAAGAGCAAGATCTATCAATGCCTATCCATCTGAGGCCTTTTTCTAATAAACATGCAGTTCCCTGCCTATATAGTCATACCTGCGAGGTTGTCCAAAGGACCACAGGTAGGAAGGGAGAGCACTGGCTGAGAAGTAAGTTGTCACCTCCTTCTCTAGAACTGACATTCAAAAGTTAAGGCAAAAGCATAGACAGTTTCCCTTTCCTTCTAGGCTCTATCACCTGACAGGAAAAAAAAAGAGGAAAAATAACAGTTTAAGAAAGAGTATAGGGGCTTCCCTGGTGGCGCAGTGGTTGCGCGTCCGCCTGCCGATGCAGGGGAACCGGGTTCGCGCCCCGGTCTGGGAGGATGCCACATGCCGCGGAGCGGCTGGGCCCGTGAGCCATGGCCGCTGAGCCTGCGCGTCCGGAGCCTGTGCTCCGGAACGGGAGAGGCCACAACAGAGGGAGGCCCGCATACCACAAAAAAAAAAAAAAAAAAAAAGAGTATATGCAGATATAAATGCACCTATGTGTACATATAAACTGTACACAAACACACATGCATGTAATCTAATTTAACAATAAAACATTCATAAAATGTGGGTATCCTGTGCTACACACAGACTGGGCAGGGTGGATGTTGCTAAGTCCTTTGTGTGTTATGTGCACAACCTTCAGATAGGCACTGCTCTACTTTCCTCCTGAGGTCCAATAGACACAGAGAGTATCTGACAAATAATTATGTTAGCAAGGTAAAATATTCCCATTCCATTAAGACTAAATGTTAGAAAACAATTTTTTTTATTATTATGTACAGATCAATGAAAACATTGTTTCTCTATTACAACCTGGTGAAGTCCAACAGAAGCTCCTAACAATTCCAATGGCAAAAGAAAATTGTTTCTAGTTTATCAATTATCATAAGACCATCTTTAGAAAAAATATGCCTGTCAATAATATCCAAATACCTAGAAACATTGGATTAAGCTAAATTACTCTTTTTTAAGAGTAATTTAGCTTAATTAGGTAATTAGGCCACTGTCTTATTTCATTTTCTTGCTTCCTGACAAGTCAATAAACAAATTTAGAAATATTTTTCATAATGTGATAGCTTATAATTCTATTTTCCAACATATTTTTCCAAAATAATCTTACCTAAAATTTCAACAAGTATTTTAAAGATGTTATTTTTATAATAACTACATCTCATCATATAGTGACATACATGTAATAGCTTTAGATAACTTGTGTCCAATAGAACTTTGGTTTCTGCTGAACAAAGGTCTGGTAATCTTAGGGGTGAGAAATAGCATGTCATTGTGCATATGTTATTGCACAATGGCAATAGCCATTGGTCTCAGACACAGCAAATGTAGTCCTAAATATTCTTGCTGGAAAATATATAGATGTGGACTTTGAGTTTTCTGAAAGTCCCAATAGAAGATAAGCAGCCATTGCCTTCAAAGGAACCTACACAGACACACTTCTTCAGAAAATATTTAAGACCTAAGTTAAGATAATATATTGAGGAAGAGAAAGATATTAAGTGCCTCTAATGGGAAAAGAAACACAACCTTCTTAAATCACTGTCTCTGTAAAACCTGCTACTACTAAGAAAATCTTGGCAAATGGTAGCAAGTACTCTGGCTTACATCACACCTGTTTTTTATATAGTTGGATGGCAGAAACATGTTCAACAGTGTTTCACAACCTTTTTTCCCCATCACCTGCCTGGATATCCTTCTTAGACATTTTCTCCTAGTTTTCAACCCTGCCCCCAAATTTTAGTACCACAGATATGCTCTATATATGCTTACGTATTATGGCTGTTTGGAGGACAATGAACCACTGTAGTATTTAAGATTCCTTTTGATCCCCAAGAACCAATTTTTCACCCCAGGAGGGTGACATCGACTATGTTAAGAATACACTGTGAGGGCTTCCCTGGTGGCGCAGTGGTTGAGAGTCCGCCTGCCGATGCAGGGGACACGGGTTCGTGCCCCGGTCCGGGAAGATCCCACATGCCGCAGAGCGGCGAGGCCCGTGAGCCATGGCCGCTGAGTCTGCGCGTCCGGAGCCTGTGCTCCGCAATGGGAGAGGCCACAACAGTGAGAGGCCCGCGTAACGCAAAAAAAAAAAAAAAAAAAAAAAAGAATACACTGTGAATACTCGTTAATTTGAGAAAAATAACTAAACAGGTAAGGAGTGAATAGAGTGTTCCATTCTGTCATGAACTGTGTTTGGGGCAGTTTCCCATTCTCTTCAAATGGTCACTCAACAGGACACACTGCTGAGGTTTCAGGGACCTCCTCTCAATCATATACCTCATTTTGGCCCAACATCATCTTCATTCCTAAAAAGGAAGGAACTATTCAAGCACTCTCAATGTCCAATGTCTTTTTGCTTTGAGCTAAGCACAGAAGTGTCAAAAATCCTAGAATCTACAGGAATGGAAACCACGGAGGACTCATCATATTATTAATGTATGTATCTGATGTTATAACAAGGGTCCTCCCAAAATAGATTAAACTATTGACAAGCAAAACAAAATGAACAAATAAACAAAAACAAATCAAAAAAACTACTGGCTAGCAACAGGTAAATTTGAATGATGGTATATTGTCAATGAATCTTCTGGAAACTTCACAGAGATCAGCACTGATACTGATAGTAATGTAAACCTGATATCAATGGCATGTTACTGAGTTTAAAGTGCAACCAGAATGTTGCTTTCCTCTACAGCCACCTCCTCTCAAGAAAACACAATGAGACAAATAGTAACATTCCTCCAACCAATCTAGCTTTCAGTTTCATTGGTTTTCCCTATAGTTATTCTGGGTTTTACTTTTATGTCATTGACCTTTGCTCAGAAATTTATTATTTACTCCCTTTTACTTGATTTGGGTTTAATTCTCTAGTTTAGTCTTTTTCTTGCTTCTTAGGGTTAAAGATTAGATTATTTGTTTGATAGTTTTCCTCTTTTCTGATATAATCATTTAAAACTATAAATTTCCCTCTAGGCATGTCTTTAGGTATCCCACTCAGTTCTAAATGTTTTCTTTTATAATTTTGTCTTTGACCATGGGTTCTTGTAAAAGATGTTAACTTCCAAATATTTAGTAATAACCCAGATTGACTTGTTTGATTTCTAATTTAATTCTTCTGTGGTCACAGAACACTCTACACAATTTCAATCGTTTAAAATCCACTGAGTTCAGTTTTATAACTTAGCATATGACCTATGCCAGAAAATGTTCCAGATGTGTTTGAAAATAATTTGTGCTCTGTTATTGTTAGGTAGAGTGTTCTATATATGTCAGGTCAACTTGGTTGATAAGATTGCTTAAGTATGCTATAACCACACTGATTCTCTGTATTGGTCTGTCAATTATTAAGAAGAGGGTACTGAAGAGCCCAGATGTTACTGCTTAATTGCCTATTTATCCTTTTGATCATGTCGGTTTTTGCTTTATGTAATTTGAGACACTATTACTTGATGATTATGTAATTAAACCTTCTATCATATAATATCCTTCTTCATTTCTAGTAATATTTTACCATCAAGACTATTTTCTCTGATGTCAGTATAGCCACTCTTGTTCTCTTCCGGGTATTCTCTGTATGATATAATTACTCATCTTTTACTTTCAGACAGTTTGTGTTTTTTGTTCTAAAGTATCTCTTTTATAAACAATGTATATCTGTTTAATTTTTTAAATGAAATCCCCCAGTTTCTGTCTTTTAAATTTAATATAATTGTCATGTGGTTGGATTTATGCCTGCCATTTTCCTATCTGTTTTCTAGATGTCATATCATTTTGGTTTCTCTGTTCATTCTTAGCTGCCATTTTTGTATTAAATAGATACTTCTTATTGTACTATTTTAATTCTTTGGTAGTTCTTTTAATGTTTTTGAATTATTTGCTTAGTACTGATCCTAGGATTTACAAATGCACCTTAAATTATCACAATCTACTTCAGAGTAACACTAATTTTGTTATATGTCCTTTTATATATCTTGAACTCAGTTTCAGAGAAGTGAGACTGTCACTCATTTTGTCCAGATTTTCCAACAGATCAATTATTGAAGCCATCATTGGCCCCAGCATGTTTATAAAGCAACTGTGAGCCTGAGATAGGTGACAGACACTGAACAATAAGGATCCCATCACCACTGGATACACAGTCCATGCTACTAAGTCATGGAGACCAGCAAACACAATCAGTGACCCAGTTCCATGTTTGACTAATGCAGATAGACTCTCAGTGTCATTGGAACATTGCAAGTCCCTAAAAGAATATCAGTATCCTCAGGACAAAATGCTTACCTTTGTGAGAATTCACACAGGCCTTTGAGGATGGGAAGCAGAATTATTCCCAACACTTTCCTCATGTCTCATCTCAAGGGGAAGGGATAAACTCATCCATACGAAACCCAGTTTTTGGAAAACGTCAACCTGTGGGAAAGAATAAATGTGCATCTAGATGAGAAGTAGGATGAGTCCATTTGTCAACTATATACAAGACAGGAGCGTTCACTATGTGTATGCATGTAATACATATTATCACTCTACTGAGATGTTTGTGAAATTATTCAAAAGACAGACAGTGAAAAAATTTGGGGTGGAAAAGTGCCTCATATGACTCACCAGATGATTAATGCCTCACACTCTTTGGATTAACAGACACCTCACAAAAGCAATAAAATTCTAAATTGCTTAATAAAATAATAAAATAATCTAGGAACATACATTTATTAAAATTGGATATTACTAATGGAAGGCACTGTTTTGATTTTTCCCAGAGAATGGAGTTGGTGCAAGTGACAAAAACAGCACTTCTTTGGTGTGGCAGTGGGAATTACAAGCAGCAAAATGTTCCTTCTCTCTAACACCACTTCCAATCTGCAAAGCACAAGGGAAATTAGGGAGTTGAGAAACAAAACTTTCCTAATGTAATATTTAGTAACAAGTTGTTATAAGGAATACTTCAAAGATATTTAGTGACAATCAATATGACAAGAACTATAAATGCTCACTCCTTGGAACATATTAGTTTAGAAATATTTGTTCTAAGACGTTTGTCTCAAAGTTTCCTCAGTGTACCCACCATAACTTCATTCATTATAACTAGGATCTTTCTTTAAACACATTAGAAATCCATTGGGGGTATATAAAAGTGGATAAGAAAATCCATGTAAAACAAACAAACACAATAACTGGAAATTTAATCATTTCACATCTGAAAATGTTTAATGCAGTATATAGTTGAAGCCAGTACACGTGTGTTGCTCTTTGGTTGATGAGAAAAACAAAAAACAAAGAAACAATAATTCAATCCTAGTGACTGGTTGGCAAGCAAATTAAAATATATTGTGAAGGTCTCACATATAGTACCTACTTTTTAATTATCATATATTTGTTTCATTTACTAGGGAAAAGTAAAAATCCATAATTTGTATTTTGACCACCTATAAATAACCCTCAAGAGAGGACTCCAGTTGCTCAGACAACTGTGTGAATGGCTCAAGTGTAGGTACAACCATTTCTAGAATCTTCAGTGCTCATGTGCTAGTTCCACAGGGTCTGTTTACTACAAGTGTATTATGCTGCCAGCTAAAGACTCAAAGGGTTGTAATTTCAGCTGAAAATTAGATATGAATAGACACTGTACAGTTCAGTTCCCTAAAGCATGCAAGCAGCTTAGCTTTCTAATACCACAGTTCTTCCTGATACCACACGAATGAAATCGCTGATCTCCACCCTGTAAATATTTTGCTTAGGGTGGGTATCTATGCTAGACCTCAGTTTCACAGAAGTGATTGTGTAACTCATTTTGTTCAGATTTTTAAATGAGATCAATTATTATAGCAATCATTGATACACATGAGTTTCTAAAATAGGGCACTCCTCACCTCAGAAAGTGAAAGAAACTCCGAAGTTCATCCCTTATCTACTCTACTCAGTTATGGAGACCAGACCCCACATCAGTGATCCAGGCTCCACAGCTGACTATCATAGACAGTGCCTTATGGTAATTGGAATATTCTATAATCCTTAGAAGGAAGGTCAATATTTTAGGGGCAAATGCTTACTGACTTGAGAATTCCCACTGGCCTCTTAGGATGGGCCTTTCCTTCATGTCGCATCTTAAGTGGAAGGAATAAACATTTTCATAGGAAACCTGAGCTCTATCTTTGTTACCCTGTGGGAGTAGAATAAAAATGTAGAAAGATTAGAAGTAAACCTGTCCATTGGTCTGTCAGGCATAAGAGAGTAGGGTTCAATAATGTACCCTCCTATTAAATAAGATAATTCATTGCTCTGCTAGGATGTTTCCAGTGTTATTCCAACAACATTAATTGTGTTAGGCTCTCTGGCCTCCATAAGGGCAAATACTGTCCAACATTTTCTGCCAGACAAATTAAATGTGCAATCAGACTGTCGGAATGTGCTTAATGTTCCAGGAAAATGTTGGCCTGGTGAACAATTCAACCACAACAGTGCATATAATGCATATATATTCTGTAAATTAAACCTCAGAATTATTTTATCCTCAAAGATGACCCAATGGATTGGGGAGGAGAAAACTGCCATGATAGGGAAATAAAGAACAGTCGTCTAAAAATCACTTATAGCACTAAACTTGCTTGAGCTCAGAAACCTGGCAATTTGCAGAGGATGCACAGTTATTCTACACCTGATTCTACATGGTATGGTCACAGCAATGCAGGCAGGACTCACACAGGCACAATAAATACTGACATGTGACTAGAGAGGTTGGGAGGGTGCAGAGAGAAAAAGTCAGACACTGAGCCCTCTCACCATGAAATACTTCCTGTGCCATTGTCAGGGTGGTGCTCACCAGGCCACACTGTTGGGGATTCAGTGACATTTGGCCAACCACACCCCTCAGTAGAAACAATTTCTCTCTGACACACTGGTGAGGAATGGCTTTACCTTTGTCTCCATGCTTAATTCCTGTATGAGGCATTAGTAGGAAGACTGAGAAAATGCAAAAATTCTGGAAAAGAACAGAAAGAAGCCTCAAAGAATCACCAGGTTATTAAGTCCTCACACTGTTTGAATTGACAGACTCTACACAACACCAATTAAATTCTTGATTACTTAAAAAATAATAACTCAGGAAAAATTTATAGAAGATTAGATGTTACCTTGAGAGTGCATAATTGGATTTCTTCTTAGATAAGGAGTGGCAGAAGTGGAAAAACCAGCTCTTCTTTGGTGGGGTGGTAAGAATTCCATGCAATTCCAATATTACTTCCAACCTAAAAACCACAGAGGAAATTAGAGGAGTTGAGAAAGAAAACCTTCCAAGTTGAATATTAATTGATAAGAGGTTATAAGGAATTAATTACATAGATTTGCTGACTACCTGTATGATAAGAATAAAAATAGCATTGTTCCATGGAACAGGAAATTATAGAAAGTCGTTTGTTCTAAGACCTGGTCAAAGTTTCTCCAAAGGACCCTTAGAATCACTCATTAAAACTGGGATCACCCTTAGAACACATGTGAAACAGACTGAAGGAATATGAATATTAACCAATAAAATGCCAAGAACTGGAAATGCAATAATTTCACAATTAAAAATATTTAGTGCAGCATATACTTGACTCCATTACTCAAATGTCTAGAAAATTTCTCTTTGGGTGAGAAGAAAAATAAGTGTATGAATTTTTGTGACTGAGTTAACAATCAAATCAAAACATGCCCTAAGATATTCCTGTAAATACAAACTACTTTTAAATTTCCATATATTTGCTTTATCTAAAAAAATTGACAAGTAAAGACATAATATCTTTTGAACTGACTATGTAATTGACCTCAATAGACTACTGCTCACTCACAAGATTGTAGCATCTAAGGAAATCTTGTGAATGGCTCAAGGGTAGACAAAAACATATATCCTGGGTCTCACCACTCATGTGCTGGTTCTCCAGAGTCTGATTACTATGAGTGAATGGATGCTGTCAGCAAAGCACTCTAAGAGTTTCCATGTTGTCCCTAAACCAGACATGTATAGATCTCTGTACAGCTCATTTCCCTTAATGTATGCAATCAGGTGAGCTTTCAAACACTTCAGTCCTGGCTAGTACTTCTACTAGACCAATTGAGCTCCCTCCACATTTTTTTGCCTAGCATGGTCCCTGGGAGGGACCTCAGCTGACAAATGATTTTGTCACTCAGTTTGTTCATATTCCAATGAGAAACATATGTGAAGTTATCATTAATCCAAGCACATTAGTAAAAGGGACTTTGATCCTGAGATATGTGGCAGTCACTGAGCACTCTGGGATCTGACACCCTCAGACACATTGACCCACAGTATTCAATAATGCAGACCAGTCATCACAGTCGATAACAGCCCCATGACTGACTAGCACAGCCAGAGTCTCATTGTCATATGAGTGTTACAACATCCTAAGAGGAATGTCAGTATTTTCAGGATGAAATGCTTACTGATGTTACAATTCCCACTGGCTCTTGAGGATGAGATGGTAAAATTATTTTCAATACTTTCCTTCATGTCACCTCTCAAGAAGAGAGATAAACTCTTTCATATTAAACTCAACCAGTGGTCCATACTTGTGGAAATAGAGTAAAAGCATGGAAAAATGAGATGTATATATGTCTATTTGTCAAACATGCACAAGACAAGCAGATTTATTATGTAACTTCATATTAAATATACACATATTACTTTACTAGAATGTTTCTGATGTTATTCAAAGGGAGAAAGCATAAAAACCTTGGAAATAAAGGAGACAAAATATTGGACCTCACCAGATAATTAATAACACATTATCTGGATTAACAGATACTTCACAAAACCAATTATCTATGTGATTACAAAAATATAATAAAAATAAGCCATAAAAAGAAAATTTGTTTAAAATTGGTTATTACCTTTGGAGTTCATTATTTTGTTCCATCCCAGGAGAGGGAACAGGTGAAAGCAACAAAATCAGCGCTTTTTTATGGTGGTGAGTATTCCATACAATTCCAAAGTCACTTCCATTTTTCAAAGCACAGAGGAAATAAAGGAAGTTGTGAAATAAAACCTTCCCAATTGAATGTCAATTGATAAAAAGTAATAAGGAATTAACCACAGATATTCACTTGACCATCTATATAATGAGAAAAAATTATGTTTGTTCCTTGGAAAAGGGTAGCATAAAAAGTCAATTTTTCTAATGTGTCACGGAAAGATGACAGAATCACCCCTCAACAAAAAAGCTGATGTCCCCGGGAATTGACAAAGGCATTTTTCAGCCCCTTTACACAGCACACACAAGCAGGTCACAACGTGAGGAGGAGCCATCAGCTTGGTCAAACTCCCGGGAACAGTGGCCCATTTGATATTTCCCCTGATGAGGAGAAACAAAAACTGCATCTGGTCTCCCAAGCAGAACATGACAAAGAAGCCTGCCTAGGACAGGAATCCTGCTCTGACCCTGAGCATACAGATTTCTGTTTCCCTGAGGGCACAAGGCAACAACCAGCCAGTGAGGGTGGCCTGTAAAACTCAAGTGCAGGTGGCAGGACCACCAATGGCTCACACTCTCTCTCCTACCCGCATGCTGAAACGTGGCAGGGCACAGCAGTCCTGGCTAGACCAAGGCACCCAGAGACGGTACTCTGTCCCTACCCTTCGAGCTGGATTGGCATGCCAGGGTGCTTTCCCAATGGCTCTTCTAGCCATGAGATGGCCAAAACCCTCAACTTTAACAACGTGGCTGTGGACACCCACAGCAGCAAACGCAACGTGAACCTCTCCCTACTTTCCTTTTGGAAGTCACGTGCTGGACCTCAGTTCCAATGAGGAGACGGTAGGAATTTCGAATTCATTTTTTTCAGATATCCAAGGAATGCATTTGTGGGACTCATCGTCGATCCAAGCACATGCTCAAATGTTGGACATGCAAAGTTGCAGATTCCACCATGGGACGGCCAGTGAGCTGAATCATATCAGCATATGGAAGTGGCCAGAGCCGAGCCATGGGGCAGGAAATGCAGCCAGTACTCAGGGAATCGAAGCTCGTATTCCACAAAACAAAGCCAGAAGGTGAGGGTGCAGACCCAGTGCACAAGTTCCCATGGGCAAACATCTAGGTTTCGGTAAATAAGTGTCGCTTACCACAACAAGGTTTAAAACAAGGTTTAAACGAGGATCCTCATGGAAAGCATGCCAACAACTTTCCGAGATTCCTTTGCCTGGGCTCGCCTTGCCACACCATCCTCACTTCACTGGGTATCACGGATTATACAGATGTTCCCAGGCTGCTCTGCTGCTGGCATTCCTTCTCGGGCATTCCAACTGGCTCAGGGTGAGAAAACACACGCATACTTGAGCAGCATGCACGGGCGCACAGAAGGAAAAGGCAATACCACCCATTGATGTGTGCTCTATCTCCCCTCAAAGTATCATTTGCTGCCCATCTTGCCTGTGTGTCCACAGCCAAACGTGAAAGCAGCTTGGCGCAGACACCTTCAGAGCGTGAGGTCATAAGGACAAAGAGTGCCGCCGTCCAACAACCCCCAGGTCTCGGGCCCTGCAATTCCTCTCCTGAGCACTCTCTCCTCCATCACAGCAAAAGGATGTCTTTCTGAAACCCTGAGATACCCTCAGGGCAACTGTGCCCCCTCAGCCTAAGAGGCAGTGCCCTCTAGGGGAATAAACCCGCACTTGGCACAAATGATTCCACACAATGGATGTGCCCTCAAGGGGAAGAGATCTTCCAAATGAGAAGGGCCCTTGGACGAATATGATGGACTCCATCAAAAGTGGCTTGTAGGGACCCATGACAAAAGGCACCTGAGGAAAACCTGACGTACTCAAGGGAGACTCACCGGCAGGCATATTTCCTGGGCTGCTGCAAAGACAGACGACATACCCGTGGCCGACACACAAAGCTAATAACATGGGAAAAATTCGAATGCCCAACGTGGCAGAAAAACCCTTGAATCCTAATGGCATGGGAGCCATTCCGATGCCCAAGGTGGTGGGGAAAATCCTTGGAGTCTAATGGCAAGGGAGCCATTCCGATGCCCAAGGTGGGGGGGCAACCTGTTGCAGCAATTGGGTCACTTACAGTGCTGCCTGGCACTTTCGCACTCTGGGCTCGTCTGTGACGTGACCTCAGAGAAACCGTGAGGTCCAGTTCTTCTAGAAGCAACGTTTTACCCACAGCCGTGCAACGAGAGAACCCAGCAAACAGCCGAGACACTTGAACTGGTATGACTACTCTGGCCTGTGGCGAGGCACGCAGGATAGCACTGTCTTGACACAGCAGAGGGTCATAGCCAAAATGACCCCCGCTCCACACATCCTCTCCTGCCCTTAAACCTGTAGCCTTTCCTTGGCACCCGACTGCAAATCCTATCCTGCCCTTAAACCTGTAGCCTTTCCTTGGCAGCCGAATCCCTTCTTTCCACATGATTGCGCCCAACGACCTACGGGAAGTGCTGGAATCTTCAGGGAACGCTGTGTGGGCTGGGTGGACTAACGATGCTGGGCTGTCCTGTGGAAAAGCTGCACATCTTCAACACAGGTGGAACGTGGCCAGAAAGGGAGAAAACCGCCCATGGCCTCCAAATGGGCCCCCATGAGAAGACAGCGTACTGTGCCACGAAGGCAACCATTCGCTGGCAGAGGGACCCAGAATGAAGCCAATCGACCATGCAGACAACAAAGGCGGGACAGTCTACAAATGTGCTCCCGTGTTCCCTCCCTACACGTGCCACCAAACGCTCCTGATGGAATCCTACATGTGTTCTGGGAACCCTTCGGCCACCGTCTATCTACCCCCACAACAGTAAACCTGTGGGCTTAGCCAGCCATCTCACGTGTCTTTTTCACTCGTCTTGCCATTCTCTCTCCACCGGGAACCCAACGTGTCAAGGCAAGATGCCAGAGCCAA
>NC_041224.1:71921773-71922564 GCF_002837175.3 Physeter macrocephalus | reverse complement strand
ACTCTCTACTTTACTTTTGGGTGCTAAGTGCTGGACCTCAGTTACGATGAGGAGACGGTATGGATTTCTCACTCATTTTGTTCAGATTTCCAAGGAATGCATTTGTGGGACTCATCATCGATCCAAGCACATGCTCAAACGCTGTACATGCAAAGTTGCAGATTCCACCATGGGACGGCCAGTGAGCTGAATCATGTCAGCATATGGAAGTGGCCAGAGCCGAGCCATGGGCAGGAAATGCAGCCAGTTCTCAGGGAATCGAAGCTCGTGTTCCCCGAGAAAGGGCCAGAAGGTGAGGGTGTAGCCCCCGTGCACCAGTTCCCGTGGCCAAAACTCTAGGTTTTAGCAAAGAGGTGTTGCTTACAGCGACAAAGTTTCAACAAGGATCCCCATGGAATGTACGCCAACAACCCTCCGAGACTCCTTCGCCTATCCTGGCCTTGCCGCACCGTCCTCACATCACTGGTATCAGGGATTATACGGATGGCCCCAGGCTGCTCTGCTGCCGGCATTCCGTCCCTGGCATTCCACCTGGCTCGGGGTGAGAGAACACACACATACTTGAGGAGGGTGCATAGGCGCACCGAGGGAACAGTAAATACCACCCAAAGATGTGTGCTCTATCTCCACTAAACATTTCATTTGGGGACCGTCTAGCCTGTGTGTCCACAGCCAAATGTGAAAGCATCGTGGCGCAGATGCCTTCAGAGCGAGCGACCATCAGGACAAAGAGCACAGCCTTCCAGCAAGCCCCTGGTCTCGAGCCCTGCAATTCCTCTCCTGAGCACTCT
>NC_041224.1:71920704-71921273 GCF_002837175.3 Physeter macrocephalus | reverse complement strand
TGGCGAGGCACGCAGGATAGCACAGTCTTGACACAGCAGAGGGTCATAGTCAAAATGACACACACTCCACACATCCTCTCCTGCCCTTAAACCTGTAGCCTTTCCTTGGCAGCCGACTGCCTTCATTCCACATGATTGTGCCCAATGACCTACGGGAAGTGCTGCAATCCTCAGGGAACGCTGTGTGGGCTGGGTGGTCTAACGATGCTGGGCTGTCCTGTGGAACAGCTGCACATCTTCAACACAGGGGGAACGTGTCCAGACAGGGAGAAAACCGCTCAAGGCCTCCAAATGGGCCCCCATGAGAAGACAGCGTACTGTGCCACGAAGGCAACCATTCGCTGGCAGAGGGACCCAGAATGAAGCCAATCGACCATGCAGACAACAAAGGCGGGACAGTCTACAAATGTGCTCCCGTATTCCCTCCCTACACGTGCCACCAAACGCTCCTGATGGAATCCCAAATGTGTTCTGGGAACCCTTCGGCCACCGTCTACCTATCCCCCCAACAGTAAACCTGTGGGCTTAGCCAGCCATCTCACGTGTCTTTTTCACTCGTCTTGCCATTC
>NC_041224.1:71914486-71915442 GCF_002837175.3 Physeter macrocephalus | reverse complement strand
ACTCTCTACTTTACTTTTGGGTGCTAAGTGCTGGACCTCAGTTACGATGAGGAGACGGTATGGATTTCTCACTCATTTTGTTCAGATTTCCAAGGAATGCATTTGTGGGACTCATCATCGATCCAAGCACATTCTCAAACGCTGTACATGCAAAGTTGCAGATTCCACCATGGGACGGCCAGTGGGCTGAATCATGTCAGCATACGGAATTGGCCAGAGCCGAGCCATGGGCAGGAAATGCAGCCAGTTCTCAGGGAATCGAAGCTCGTGTTCCCCGAGAAAAGGCCAGAAGGTGAGGGTGTAGCCCCGGTGCACCAGTTCCCGTGGCCAAAACTCTAGGTTTTAGCAAAGAGGTGTTGCTTACAGCGACAAAGTTTCAACCAGGATCCGCATGGAATGTTCGCCAACACCCCTCCGAGACTCCTTCGCCTATCCTGGCCTTGCCGCACCGTCCTCACATCACTGGTATCAGGGATTATACGGATGGCCCCAGGCTGCTCTGCTGCTGGCATTCCGTCCCTGGCATTCCACCTGGCTCGGGGTGAGAGAACACACACATACTTGAGGAGGGTGCACAGGTGCACCGAGGGAACAATCAATACCACCCAACGATGTGTGCTCTATCTCCACTAAACATTTCATTTGGGGCCCGTCTAACCTTTGTGTCCACAGCCAAATGTGAAAGCATCGTGGCGCAGATGCCTTCAGAGCGAGCGGCCATCAGGACGAAGAGCACCGCCGCCCAACAACCCCTGGTCTCGACCCCTGCAATTCCTATCCTCGGCACTCTCCCCTCCATCACAGCAAAAGGATGTCTTCCTGAACCGCTGACACACCCTCAGGACAACTGTGCCACCTCAACCTAAGAGCCACTGCCTTCTAGGGAAACACACCCGCCCTTGGCACATATATTTCCACACAATGGATGTGCCTTCAAGGCGAAGATATCTACCACA
>NC_041224.1:71913685-71914073 GCF_002837175.3 Physeter macrocephalus | reverse complement strand
ACGATGCTGGGCTGTCCTGTGGAACAGCTGCACATCTTCAACACAGGGGGATCGTGTCCAGACAGGGAGAAAACCGCTAAAGGCCTCCAAATGGGCCTCCATGAGAAGACAGCGTACTGTGCCACGAAGGCAACCATTCGCTGGCAGAGGGACCCAGAATGAAGCCAATCGACCATGCAGACAACAACGGCGGGACAGTCTACAAATGTGCTCCCGTGTTCCCTCCCTACACGTGCCACCAAACGCTCCTGATGGAATCCCACATGTGTTCTGGGAACCCTTCGGCCACCGTCTATCTATCCCCCCAACAGTAAACCTGTGGGCTTAGCCAGCCATCTCACGTGTCTTTTTCACTCGTCTTGCCGTTCTCTCTCCACCGGGAACCCAA
>NC_041224.1:71911422-71912869 GCF_002837175.3 Physeter macrocephalus | reverse complement strand
GGAAGTGGCCAGAGCCGAGCCATGGGGCAGGAAATGGAGCCAGTACTCAGGGAATCGAAGCTCGTGTTCCCCGAGAAAAGGCCAGAAGGTGAGGGTGTATCCCCGGTGCACCAGTTCTCGTGGCCGAAACTCTAGGTTTTTGCAAAGAGGTGTTGCTTACCGCGACAAAGTTTCAACCAGGATCCGCATGGAATGTACGCCAACACCCCTCCGAGACTCCTTCGCCTGGCCTGGCCTTGCCGCACCGTCCTCACTTCACTGGTATCACGGATTATACGGATGGCCCCAGGCTGCTCTGCTGCCGGCATTCCGTCCCTGGCATTCCACCTGGCTCAGTGTGAGAGAACACACACATACTTGAGGAGGGTGCACAGGCCCACCGAGGGAACAGTCAATACCACCCAACGATGTGTGCTCTATCTCCACAAAACGTTGCATTTGGGGAGCGTCTAGCCTGTGTGTCCACAGCCAAATGTGAAAGCATCGTGGCGCAGATGCCTTCAGAGCGAGCGGCCATCTGGACAAAGAGCACCGCCGTCCGCAACCCCCTGGTCTCGAGCCCTGCAATTCCTCTCCTGGGCACTCTCCTCTCCATCACAGCAAAAGGATGTCTTCCTGAACCCCTGACACACCCTCAGGACAACTGTGCCCCCTCAGCCTAAGAGTCACTGCCTTCTAGGGAAACACACCCGCCCTTGGCACATATATTTCCACACAATGGATGTGCCTTCAAGGCGAAGATATCTACCACAAGGGAAGGACCCTTGGTCGAATTTGACCGCCACCGTCAAAAGCGACTCGTACGGACCCGTGACAAAAGGCACCTGAGGCACACCTGGACTGATCAAGGGAGACTCACCATCAGGCATAGTTCCTGGCCTGCTGCCTAGACAGACGAGCTACCCTTGGCCCACACACAAAGCTAATGGCATGGGAAGCAGTCTAATGCCCAACGTGGTGGGGAAAATCCTTGGAGCCTAATGGCAAGGGAGCCATTCCGATGCCCAAGGTGGGGGGGCAACCTGTTGCAACAATTGGGTCACTTACTGTGTTTCCTGGCACTTTCGCACTCTGGGCCCATCAGTGACGTGACCTCAGAGAAACCGTGAGGTCCAGTTCTTCTAGAAGCAACGTTTAACCCACAGCCGTGCAACGAGAGAACCCAGCAAACAGCCTAGACACTTGAACTGGTATGACTACTCTGGCCTGTGGCGAGGTACGCAGGATAGCACAGTCTTGACACAGCAGAGGGTGATAGAAAAAAGGACCCCCGCTCCACACATCCTCTCCTGCCCTTAAACCTGTAGCCTTTCCTTGGAGGCCGACTCCCTTCTTTCCACATGATTGCGCCCAGTGACCGACGGGAAGTGCTGCAATCCTCAGGGAACGCTGTGTGGGTTCGGTGGACTAACGATGCTGGGCTGTCCTGTGGAACATCTTCACATCT
>NC_041224.1:71908483-71910078 GCF_002837175.3 Physeter macrocephalus | reverse complement strand
AGCATATGGAAGTGGCCAGAGCCGAGCCATGGGGCAGGAAATGCAGCCAGTACTCAGTGAATCGAAGCTCGTGTTCCCCGAGAAAAGGCCAGAAGGTGAGGGTGTAGCCACGGTGCACCAGTTTTCGTGGCCAAAACTCTAGGTTTTTGCAAAGAGGTGTTGCTTACCGCGACAAAGTTTCAACAAGGATCCGCATGGAATGTACGCCAACACCCCTCCGAGACTCCTTCGCCTGGCCTGGCCTTGCCGCACCGTCCTCACATCACTGGTATCAGGGATTATACGGATGGCCCCAGGCTGCTCTGCTGCCGGCATTCCGTCCCTGGCATTCCACCTGGCTCGGTGTGAGAGAACACACACATACTTGAGGAGGGTGCACAGGCGCACCGAGGGAACAGTCAATACCACCCAACGATGTGTGCTCTATCTCCACAAAACGTTGCATTTGGGGAGCGTCTAGCCTGTGTGTCCACAGCCAAATGTGAAAGCATCGTGGCGCAGATGCCTTCAGAGCGTGCGGCCATCAGGATGAAGAGCACCGCCGCCCAACAACCCCCTGGTCTCGAGCCCTGCAATTTCTATCCTCAGCACTCTCCCCTCCATCACAGCAAAAGGATGTCTTCCTGAACCCCTGACACACCCTCAGGACAACTGTGCCCCCTCAGCCTAGGAGCCACTGCCTTCTAGGGAAACACACCCGCCCTTGGCACATATATTTCCACACAATGGATGTGCCTTCAAGGCGAAGATATCTACCACAAGGGAAGGACCCTTGGCCGAATTTGACCGCCACCATCAAAAGCGACTCGTAGGGACCCGTGACAAAAGGCACCTGAGGCACACCTGGACTGATCAAGGGAGACTCACCATCAGGCATAGTTCCTGGCCTGCTGCCTAGACAGACGAGCTACCCTTGGCACACACACAAAGCTAATGGCATGGGAAGCAGTCTAATGCCCAACGTGGTGGGGAAAATCCTTGGAGCCTAATGGCAAGGGAGCCATTCCGATGCCCAAGGTGGGGGGGCAACCTGTTGCAACAATTGGGTCACTTACTGTGTTTCCTGGCACTTTCGCACTCTGGGCCCATCAGTGACGTGACCTCAGAGAAACCGTGAGGTCCAGTTCTTCTAGAAGCAACGTTTTACCCACAGCCGTGCAACGAGAGAACCCAGCAAACAGCCGAGACACTTGAACTGGTATGACTACTCTGGCCTCTGGCGAGGCACGCAGGATAGCACAGTCTTGACACAGCAGAGGGTCATAGCCAAAATGACCCCCGCTCCACACATCCTCTCCTGCCATTAAACCTGTAGCCTTTCCTTGGCACCCGACTGCCTTCATTCCACATGATTGCGCCCAATGACCTACGGGAAGTGCTGCAATCCTCAGGGAACGCTGTGTGGGCTGGGTGGACTAACGATGCTGGGCTGTCCTGTGGAACAGCTGCACATCTTCAACACAGGGGGAACGTGGCCAGACAGGGAGAAAACCGCCCACGGCCTCCATAGGGGCCCACATGAGAAGACAGCGTACTGTGCCACGAAGGCAACCATTCGCTGGCAGAGGGACCCAGAATGAAGCCAATCGACCATG
>NC_041224.1:71906515-71907824 GCF_002837175.3 Physeter macrocephalus | reverse complement strand
AGTCCCTGTGACGGCACGTTGTCCCTATCCTTCCCACCTGGATTGGTATCCCAGGCTCCTCTCACAATGGCTCTTCTACCCATGAGTTGGCCACAACCTTCCACTTGAAAAACGTGGCTGTGGACACCACCGGCAGCAAATGCACTGTGAACCACTCTCTACTTTCCTTTTGGGAGCCAAGTGCTGGACCTCAGTTACGATGAGGAGACGGTATGGATTTCTCACTCATTTTGTTCAGATTTCCAAGGAATGCATTTGTGGGACTCATCATCCATCCAAGCACATGCTCAAACGCGGGACATGCAAAGTTGCAGATTCCACCATAGGACGGCCAGTGAGCTGAATCATATCAGCATATGGAAGTGGCCAGAGCCGAGCCATGGGGCAGGAAATGGAGCCAGTACTCAGGGAATCGAAGCTCGTGTTCCCCGAGAAAAGGCCAGAAGGTGAGGGTGTAGCCCCGGTGCACCAGTTCTCGTGGCCAAAACTCTAGGTTTTTGCAAAGAGGTGTTGCTTACCGCGACAAAGTTTCAACCAGGATCTGCATGGAATGTACGCCAACACCCCTCCGAGACTCCTTCGCCTGGGCTGGCCTTGCCGCACCGTCCTCACTTCACTGGTATCACGGATTATACGGATGGCCCCAGGCTGCACTGCTGCCGGCATTCCGTCCCTGGCATTCCACCTGGCTTGGTGTGAGACAACACACACATACTTGAAGAGGGTGCACAGGCGCACCGAGGGAACAATCAATACCACCCAACGATGTGTGCTCTATCTCCACAAAACGTTGCATTTGGGGAGCGTCTAGCCTGTGTGTCCACAGCCAAATGTGAAAGCATGGACTGATCAAGGGAGACTCATCATCAGGCATAGTTCCTGGCCTGCTGCCTAGACAGACGAGCTACCCTTGGCCCACACACAAA
This sequence comes from Physeter macrocephalus, assembly GCF_002837175.3. Classification (NCBI taxonomy): domain Eukaryota; kingdom Metazoa; phylum Chordata; class Mammalia; order Artiodactyla; family Physeteridae; genus Physeter; species Physeter macrocephalus. Next base: position 71,906,898 of record NC_041224.1, on the reverse strand, counting down.
GCTAATGGCATGGGAAGCATTCTAATGCCCAACGTGGTGGGGAAAATCCTTGGAGCCTAATGGCAAGGGAGCCATTCCGATGCCCAAAGTGGGGGGGGTAACCTGTTGAAGCAATTGGGTCACTTACAGTGTTGCTTGGCACTTTCGCACGCTGGGCCCGTCAGTGATGTGACCTCAGAGAAACCGTGAGGTCCACTTCTTCTAGAAGGAACGTTTTACCCACAGCCGTGCAACGAGAGAAGTCAGCAAACAGCCTAGACACTTGAACTGGTATGACTACTCTGGCCTGTGGCGAGGTACGCAGGATAGCACAGTCTTGACACAGCAGAGGGTGATAGAAGAAAGGACCCCCGCTCCACACATCCTCTCCTGCCCTTAAACCT
>NC_041224.1:71898566-71899004 GCF_002837175.3 Physeter macrocephalus | reverse complement strand
AGAACAGGACAAAGAAGCCTGCCCTAGGCCAGGAATCCTGCTCTGACCCTGAGCATACAGACTGCTGTTTCTCTGAGGGCACAAGGCAACGACCAGCCGGTGGAGGCGGCCTGGAGAACCCTCGTGCCAGCGACAGGACCACCAATGGCTCAAGCTTCCTCACCTACCCGCCTGCTCCACCATGGCAGGGGACAGCAGTCCCTGTGATGGCACATTGTCCCTATCCTTCCCACCTAGATTGGCATCCCAGGATCCTCTCACAATGGCTCTTCTACCCATGAGTTGGCCACAACCTTCCACTTGAAAAACGTGGCTGTGGACACCAACAACAATCAATACCACCCAACGATGTGTGCTCTATCTCCACAAAACGTTGCATTTGAGGAGCATCTAGCCTGTGTGTCCACAGCCAAATGTGAAAGCATCGTGGCGCAGATG
>NC_041224.1:71897463-71898066 GCF_002837175.3 Physeter macrocephalus | reverse complement strand
CGTAGAGAAGGTAGACATCCTGAGGCGTCTGTGCCGGTCTCCTTGGGGGAAGGTGAGTCATGCGAACATACCCTTTGGCCACTTTGTTCCCTCGTTTGGGAATGTACAAAGCGAAAGTGTTTCTCCCGGAGGGCATGATGCGGCCGTCCCGTGGGGCGGGCAGGCTTTTGGAACAGCCAGAGGTTTATCTGGAGCAGTCCGTTGGCGGGGCAGAGATGGTGGCACTGTTGCGATGCCAGGTGCGCTGCTGTGGACAGCCACTGTTCCCTTTGAAGCTTCCCGGTCCCCTCGCGTGGCACAGGTCTTGCGTTTGAAATCTGTGTGTGGTCCTCGGGGACAGTGCCTTTGATCTCTGTGAGATCCTTAGTAGTGTCGCTGTGGCAGTGCAGAAGTGCCAGGATGCATGGGGTAAGGTCGGTGTCATCAAAGCCGACACACTTGCGGTCTGTCTTCCTTGGTGTACAGTGTCCCCGTGTTTGCTTCCAGTAGGGTCAAGTTGCCCTGTGAGCAGGAGGAGGGCACACAGGACGAAGCTGTCAAGCATTTGAGCGCTTACTCCGGATTCAGGGCCGCGAACCCTTCTGGCTGGGCGTTGGCGACACT
>NC_041224.1:71882994-71896917 GCF_002837175.3 Physeter macrocephalus | reverse complement strand
TGTAGCCAGCTGCACGAAGGTATTGGCCCGCCCATAGGCTGTTTCCTTGCTTCCAGAAGTGCCGGGAGTGGCCCCAAGTGCACATCAGATGTGCTACAAGCTGGCAGGATCTCCCGTGGCCTATGTCAACCGCCCCTGGGGGGTCAAAGTTCACATTCAGCCTCTTGAAGCTTGCAGGGGTCTTTCTCCATTCAATTGGGGGGTCCAACGGCAGGGCGCTGTGTATAAAGTGTGGGTTTTATTGTTCGAGGTCTCAGCAGAGGGCCACAGCGACACACAGAGACCAAGATGCGGATTCAGAGGCACACAGAGAAGCCCAGAAGCGCGCGTCCTCGTGCCCAGTCACAGTCACACACGTTCACACGCGTGAACACACACATACTCCCTCTCACACACCGGCCAACGTACGTGCCTAGCTTCCTGCAGTTGTGCAGCTAGACAAACATTGAGTTCTCGGTAAGGGTAGAGGTCCTTGGGAAGCAGGGTCTGGGCTCATGCCCAGGTAAACATTCGTGTGAATCATGTTCTCTTGGGAACCCGGTCCATTCTGAAGCCTGTGTGATCTATGTCCACTTCTCAGGTGTAGCTGCTGGGCAAGGCTGGCCGTCGGCAAAGACCAGAAGACCTTCGCGTTGTCTGATGACTGGAGGTGCTAAGGAGAACTGGAAAAATGGGGCAGGCGCGTGTTGCTAAGTGTGACCGTGGCTAACTCCGGAAGGTAGGCATTCACCCACCCTGAGATGTGCCATTGGATATGAGGTTTTCCTCAAACGGGCCCAGTGGCTGCCAGAGTGGATTGACTGTTGCTCTTGCTGAGTGGCCTGAGGACTGTAGATTCCCCAGGGTTTTGGAGTACTACGGGGTCATGGCTCCTCTGCAGGCCCCCACGACATGCCCGGTTGTGTTCTGCAGCCTCCCAGCACGTGCTTGGATCGATGATGACACCCTTGTATGCATTCCTTGGAAAATCTGAACAAAATGAGTGAGAACCCTCTACCGTCTCCTCATCGAAACTGAGGTCCAGCACGTTTCCTCTCTCTGGGGGGTAGGGGACCGTGAGGAGGGAGGGCCAGCGTCCCCTGCTGGCATGCATGCAAACACCACCCAGGGCTCCTAATATTAGAGGGGTTCCTGTCTGAGGGTGGACTGTGTGTACCCATAAGCTGGGTCGTCTATGGATATCAGGTCTCTGCTGCAAGGCCATTGGGGCAATGCGAGAGGGCGTGCTCTCCTGCTTGTCTTCAGAGTCGGAGTGTGTGCTGGTGTAGGCCAAGTGAGCTTGCAGCTTGGAAAAGTGTGTTTGGGCCAGGCTCACGCTTCGTGCATGCCGCTTCGGGGTTTAATTCTGGTGGCCAACATGAGCAAGGTTCTCTGGTTGGAGCCTGGTGCCTCAGGCCAGGCCTGTGGCCCTCCCTGTTCTTGCGTTTGGCACGGTGACTTTCTTGACTGCCAAGTGAGGCCGGAGCTGTGGACGGGTGTGGCTCGGGGTGGGCGTCGGCCTAAAGTGGCTGATGGATTAGGCCTCAGTGTTGCCCTTGTCTGCTCCCCTCCTTTAGCTCCCGGCAGAGTGTTGGGGACAAGTGGGTCCTCGTGGGGTGGGGCGAGGGCGGTGCTCCGTTTAAGCCTGCGTGGTTGCTGATGGCCGGGACAGGAATGTAAGGGATGATGAGGACAGGACCTTTGTGATGTCATGAAATAGAATGTCATCATTGGGTGGCAGGTGTCGGCCTCGGCTTCCCGAGGATGTGTCCCGTTCGTGATGGGCTGGCATCAGCTGCCTAAGCAGTGGAGGCTTTGGCAGTTCATGAGGATGCGGTGAGGTAGGTAAATTGTGATCAGCTGCGATCCCGTTGCCGGAGGAATGACTCCCAAAGGGTGTCTTGCGGCACCTAGAGTAGATGGACATGCTGAGGTATTGGTGCCGGCCTCCTCGGAGGAAGGTGAGTTATGCGAGCGTGCGCTTTGGCCGCTTTGTTCCCTCTTCTGGGAATGTGCAGCGCGAAAGTGTTTCTCCCAGAGGGCATGAGGTGGCCGGCCCGTGTGGCACGCGGGCCTTTCAAACAGCCAGAGGTTTATGCGGGCCGGAGGTGGGGGCACCGTTGCGGAGCCCGGTGCACTGCCGTGGACAGCCACTGTGCCCTTTCAGACTTGAAAGTCCCCTCGCGTGACAGAGGTCTTCCATTGAATGTCTGTGTGTGATCCTCGGGGACAGTGGCTTTGTACTCTCTGAGGTCCTCGGTAGTGTCGCTGTGGCAGTGAAGAAGTGCCCGAATGCATGGGGTGTGGTCAGCGTCATCAAAGCAGACATGTATGCGGTCTGTCTTCCTTGGTGTACAGCGTCCCCATGTTCGCATGGCGTCTGTGGCTTCCAGCAAGGTCGAGTCGCCGTGCGGGCAGGAGGTGGGCACGTAGGCCGAGGCTGTCAAGCATTTGAGCGTTGGCTCCGGGTTTAGGGCTGCCAAACGTGCCGGCTGGGAGCTGGCGAGACGTGGCCGGGGAAATGGCCTAGTTTCCGTCAGGGGGTTCCAACCTGGCTCATGGTTGCTAAAGCCCAGCACTTCCCGTGGTGGGCTTTCCCAAGGGTCCACAGAACGTGATTTGTCCTAGTTGGCGAGAAGTGGCACTTGGGCTGAAGTCCGCTAGCCCCTTGTGAGGTGCGGGGCTGCGTCTTGCCTGTAGCCAGCTGAAGGTCAGTGTCAACGCCAACCATGGGAGGTTTCCTTGCTTCCCAAAGTGCTGGGAGTGGCCCCAGGTGGACATCAGATGTGCTCCTAGGTGGCAGGGTCTCCAGGTCCATGTACATGTGACACCCACGGCCGGGAGGCAGGTCTGGACGAATCTTTGTGCTTTGGTCAGAAGGCATGGCTGTGGGAGAGCGGGAGACCGTTGCCTATTTCAACAGCCTCTGGGGGTCAAAGTTCACATGTGGCCTCTTGAAGCTGACAGGGGACTTTCTGCATTCAGTGGGGTGGTCCAAAGCCTCGGTGCTGTGTATAAACTGCGACTTTTACTGTTCAAGGTCACTGCCGAGGGCCTCAAGGATACACAAAGACCAAGACGTGGATTCAGAGGCCCACACAGAAACCCACAAGCGCGTCGTCCCGCGCAGTCACTGTCACGCCCGCGCGCACGCAGCAACACACACATGCACCCTCACATACAACGGCCAACGTACGTGCCTAACTTACTGCCGTCGTGCTGTCAGGCAAACATTCAGGTCTTCGTAAGGGATAGAGGTCCTTGTGAAGCAGGTTCGGGGCTCCAGCCCAGGGAAATGTTCTCATGAGTCACGTTCTAGCGGACCGCGGTCCAAGTCTGAATCCTGAGTGATTTCTGTCCACTTCTCAGGTGCAGTTGATTGGCAAGGCTGGCCGATGGCAAAGAGAACAGGACGCTTGTGTGGTCTGACGACTGGAGGTGATGAGGAGAACTGGAACAAGAGAGCTGGGCCATGTTGCCGACCGTGGACGTGGATAACCCAGGTCGGTAGGCATTCACCCACCCCAAGATGTGCCATTGGATGTTAGGTTTTCCTCAGACGGGCCCAGTGGCTGCAAGAGTGGTTTGACTGTTGCTCTTGCTGAGAGGCCTGAGGGCTGTGTATTCCCCACTCTTTTGGAGTACTCCGAGCCCTAGGCTCCCCTGCACAGCCCCGCGGCCTGCCCGGTTGTGTTCTGCAGCGTCCCAGCATGTGCTTCGATCGATGATGACACCCTTGTGTGCATACCTTGGAAAATCTGAACAAAATCAGTGAGAACGCTGTAACGTCTCCCCATCAAAAGAGAGGTCCAGGACGTTTCCTCTCTCAGGGGTAGGGGAGAGTGAGGAGTTAGGGCCCGCGTCCCCTGCCGCCATGCATGCAAGCACCACCCAGGGCTCCAGCATTGGAGGGGCTCCCGTCTAAGGGTCAACCGTGTCTGCACATTAGCTGCGTCGTCCATGAATCGCAGGTCCCTGCTGAAAGGCCGGTGAGGGATTGCGAGGCAGCTAGCTCCCCTTCTGGTCTTCAGAGTCGGAGTGTGTGCTGTTCTAGGCCCAGTGAGCTTGCAGCTTGGATAGGTGTGTTTTGTCCAGGATCACACTTTGTGCATGCCGCTTCTGGGTTTGAGTCCAGAAGCCGAAAAGAGCAAGCTTCCTTTGTTGCAGCCTGGAGCCTCAGGCCAGGCCTGTGTCCTCCCCTGTTGTTGCGTGTGGCTCGGTGAGGATCTAGAGTGCCCAGTCGGTCTAGGGCAGTGCGTGGCGGTGGGCTCGGGTTCAGCCCCGGCAGAAGGGTGCTGAGGGAGTAGGCTTCGCTGTTGCCCTTGTGAGCTCCTGTACTGCAACAGGCTGCAAGTGGGTCACGGTGCAGTGGGGTGAGGACCGAGGGCCGTATTTAAGCCTGCGTGGTGGCCGATGGACTGGACAGAACGGTAAGGCGTGACGAGGACAGGTCCTGTGTGATGTTGTGGCATGGGCTGGCATCATTTGGTTGCAGGCACTAGCCTCGGCTTCCCAAGGATGTGTCATGTTCGTGATGGGCTGGCATCAGCTGCCTATGGAGGGGATGGCTTTGGCAGTTCACGTGGATGCGGGGAGGTAGGTAACCTGCCTAGAGTTGTGATTCCATTGCCGGACGAATCACGCCCCAAGGGTGTCTTGCGGGACGTAGAGAATGTAGACATCCTGAGGCGTCTTTGCCGGTCTCCTTGGGGGTAGTTGAGTTATGCGAACATGCCCTTTGGCCACTCTGTTCCCTCGTTTGGGAATGTGCAAAGCGAAAGTGTTTCCCCCGGAGGGCATGACGCGGCCGGCCCGTGTGGCAGGCAGGCTTTTAGAACAGCCAGAGGTTTATCTGGAGCAGCCCGTTGGCGGGGCAGAGATGGTGGCACTGTTGCGATGCCAGGTGCGCTGCTGTGGACAGCCACTGTTCCCTTTGAAGCATCCCGGTCCCCTCGCGTGGCACAGGTCTTGCGTTTGAAATCTGTGTGTGGTCCTCGGGGACAGTGCCTTTGATCCCTGTGAGAACCTTAGTAGTGTCGCTGTTGCAGTGCAGAAGTGCCAGGATGCATGGGGTAAGGTCGGTGTCACCAAAGCCGACACGCTTGCGGTCTGTCTTCCCTGGTGTACAGTGTCCCCGTGTTTGCTTCCAGTAGGGTCAAGTTGCCCTGTGAGCAGGAGGAGGGCACACAGGACGAAGCTGTCAAGCATTTGAGCGCTTACTCCGGATTCAGGGCCGCGAACCCTTCTGGCTGGGCGTTGGCGACACTTGGCCGGGAAGGTGGCCTAGTTTCCGCAGTGGGGTTGGAACCTGGGTCATGGCTGCTGAAGCCCACCGCTTCCTGTGGTGGACATTCCCATGGGCCCTCGGAACGTGATTTGGCCTAGTTGGCGAGAATTGTCACTTGGGCTGAATTTGGTTAGCCCCTTCAGAGGTGCCGGACTGCATCTTGTCTGTAGCGAGCTGCACGAAGGTATTGGCCCGCCCATAGGCTGTTTCCTTGCTTCCAGAAGTGCTGGGAGTGGCCCCAAGTGCACATTAGATGTGCTACAAGCTGGCAGGATCTCCCGTGGCCTATGTCAACAGCCCCTGGGGGGTCAAAGTTCACATTCAGACTCTTGAAGCTTGCAGGGGTCATTCTCCATTCAATTGGGGGGGTCCAACGGCAGGGCGCTGTGTATAAAGTGTGGGTTTTATTGTTCGAGGTCTCAGCAGAGGGCCACAGCGACACACAGAGACCAAGATGCGGATTCAGAGGCACACAGAGAAGCCCAGAAGCGCGCATCCTCGTGCCCAGTCACTGTCACACACGTTCACACGCGTGAACACACACATACTCCCTCTCACACACCGGCCAACGTACATGCCTAGCTTCCTGCAGTTGTGCAGCTAGACAAACATTGAGTTCTCGGTAAGGGTAGAGGTCCTTGGGAAGCAGGGTCTGGGCTCAAGCCCAGGTAAACATTCGTGTGAATCATGTTCTCTTAGGAACCCGGTCCATTCTGAAGCCTGTGTGATCTATGTCCACTTCTCAGGTGTAGCTGCTGGGCAAGGCTGGCCGTCGGCAAAGACCAGAAGACCTTCGCGTTGTCTGATGACTGGAGGTGCTAAAGAGAACTGGAAAAATGGGGCAGGCGCGTGTTGCTAAGTGTGACCGTGGCTAACTCCGGAAGGTAGGCATTCACCCACCCTGAGATGTGCCATTGGATATGAGGTTTTCCTCAAACGGGCCCAGTGGCTGCCAGAGTGGATTGACTGTTGCTCTTGCTGAGTGGCCTGAGGACTGTAGATTCCCCAGGATTTTGGAGTACTACGGGGTCATGGCTCCTCTGCAGGCCCCCACGACATGCCCGGTTGTGTTCTGCAGCCTCCCAGCACGTGCTTGGATCGATGATGACACCCTTGTATGCATTCCTTGGAAAATCTGAACAAAATGAGTGAGAACCCTCTACCGTCTCCTCATCGAAACTGAGGTCCAGCACGTTTCCTCTCTCGGGGGTAGGGGACCGTGAGGAGGGAGGGCCAGCGACCCCTGCTAGCATGCATGCAAACACCACCCAGGGCTCCTAATATTAGAGGGGTTCCTGTCTGAGGGTGGACTGTGTGTACCCATAAGCTGGGTCGTCTATGAGCCCGGTGCACTGCCGTGGACAGCCACTGTGCCCTTTCTGACTTGCAAGTCCCCTCGCGTGACAGAGGTCTTCCATTGAATGTCTGTGTGTGATCCTCGGGGACAGTGGCTTTGAACTCTCTGAGGTCCTCGGTAGTGTCGCTGTGGCAGTGAAGAAGTGCCCGAATGCATGGGGTGTGGTCAGCGTCATCAAAGCAGACATGTATGCGGTCTGTCTTCCTTGGTGTACAGCGTCCCCATGTTCGCATGGCGTCTGTGGCTTCCAGCAAGGTCGAGTCGCCTTGCGGGCAGGAGGTGGGCACTTAGGCCGAGGCTGTCAAGCATTTGAGCGTTTGCTCCGGGTTTAGGGCTGCCAAACGTGCCGGCTGGGAGCTGGCGAGACGTGGCCGGGAAAATGGCCTAGTTTCCGTCGTGAGTTTCCAACCTGGCTCATGGTTGCTCAAGCCCAGCACTTCCCGTGGTGGGCATTCCCAAGGGTCCACAGAACGTGATTTGTCCTAGTTGGCGAGAAGTGGCACTTGGGCGAATTCCGCTAGCCCCTTGAGAGGTGCGGGGCTGCGTCTTGCCTGTAGCCAGCTGAAGGTCAGTGTCAACGCCAACCATGGGAGGTTTCCTTGCTTCCCAAAGTGCTGGGAGTGGCCCCAGGTGGACATCAGATGTGCTCCTAGGTGGCAGGGTCTCCAGGGCCACGTACATGTGACACCCACGGCCGGGAGGCAGGTCTGGACGAATCTTTGTGCTTTGGTCAGAAGGCATGGCTGTGGGAGAGCGGGAGACCGTTGCCTATTTCAACAGCCTCTGGGGGTCAAAGTTCACATGTGGCCTCTTGAAGCTGACAGGGGACTTTCTGCATTCAGTGGGGTGGTCCAAAGCCTCGGTGCTGTGTATAAACTGCGACTTTTACTATTCAAGGTCACTGCCGAGGGCCTCAAGGATACACAAAGACCAAGACGCGGATTTAGAGGCCCACACTGAAACCCCCAAGCGCGTCATCCCGCGCAGTCACTGTCACGCCCGCGCGCACGCAGGAACACACACATACACCCTCACACACAACGGCCAACGTACGTGCCTAACTTACTGCCGTCGTGCTGTCAGGCAAACATTCAGGTCTTCGTAAGGGATAGAGGTCCTTGTGAAGCAGGTTCGGGACTCCAGCCCAGGTGAATGTTCTCATGAGTCACGTTCTAGAGGAACCCGAGGGAACAAAGTGGCCAAAGCGCATGTTCGCATAACTCAACTACCCCCAAGGAGACTGGAACAGACGCCTCAGGATGTCTACCTTCTCTACGTCCCGCAAGACACCCTTGGGGCGTCATTCGTCCGGCAATGGAATCACAACTCTAGGCAGGTTACCTACCTCCCCGCATCCACGTGAACTGCCAAAGCCATCCGCTTGCACTGCCAAAGCTGTGCAAGTCTGAATCCTGAGTGATTTCTGTCCACTTCTCAGGTGCAGTTGATTGGCAAGGCTGGCCGATGGCAAAGAGAACAGGACGTTTGCGTGGTCTGACGCCTGGAGGGGATGAGCAGAACTGGAACAAGAGAGCTGGGCCATGTTGCCCAGCGTGGACGTGGACAACACAGGTCGGTAGGCATTCACACACCCCAAGATGTGCCATTGGATGTTAGGTTTCCTCAGACGGGCCCAGTGGCTGCAAGAGTGGTTTGACTGTTGCTCTTGCTGAGAGGCCTGAGGGCTGTGTATTCCCCACTCTTTTGGAGTACTCCGAGGTCTAGGCTCCCCTGCTTGTGAAGCATGTTCGGGGCTCCAGCCCAGGGAAATGTTCTCATGAATCACGTTCTAGAGGACCCCGGTGCAAGTCTGACTCCTGAGTGATTTCTGTCCACTTCTCAGGTGCAGTTGATTGGCAAGGCTGGCCGATGGCAAAGAACACAGGACGTTTGCGTGGTCTGACGACTGGAGGTGATGAGGAGAACTGGAACAAGAGAGCTGGGCCATGTTGCCGACCGTGGACGTGGATAACCCAGGTCGGTAGGCATTCAGCCACCCCAAGATGTGCCATTGGATGTTAGGTTTTCCTCAGACGGGCCCAGTGGCTGCAAGAGTGGTTTGACTGTTGCTCTTGCTGAGAGGCCTGAGGGCTGTGTATTCCCCACTCTTTTGGAGTACTCCGAGCTCTAGGCTCCCCTGCACAGCCCCGCGGCCTGCCCGGTTGTGTTCTGCAGCGTCCCAGCATGTGCTTCGATCGATGGTGACACCCTTGTGTGCATACCTTGGAAAATCTGAGCAAAATCAGTGAGAAGGCTGTACCGTCTCCCCATCAAAAGTGAGGTCCAGGACGTTTCCTCTCTCAGGGGTAGGGGAGAGTGAGGAGTTAGGGCCCGCGTCCCCTGCCGCCATGCATGCAAGCACCACCCATGGCTCCAGCATTGGAGGGGCTCCCGTCTAAGGGTCAACCATGTCTGCACATTAGCTGGGTCGTCCATGAATCGCAGGTCCCTGCTGAAAGGCCGGTGAGGGATTGCGAGGCAGCTAGCTCCCCTTCTGGTCTTCAGAGTCGGAGTGTGTGCTGTTCTAGGCCCAGTGAGCTTGCAGCTTGGATAGGTGTGTTTTGTCCAGGATCACACTTTGTGCATGCCGCTTCTGGGTTTGAGTCCGGAAGCCGAAATGAGCAAGCTTCCTTTGTTGCAGCCTGGAGCCTCAGGCCAGGACAGTGGCCTTCCCTGTTGTTGCTTGTGCCGCGGTGGGGATCTTGAGTGCCCGGTCGGTCTAGGGCTGTGCGTGGCGGTGGGCTCGGGTTCAGCCCCTGCAGAAGGGTGCTGAGGGAGTAGGCTTCGCTGTTGCCCTTGTGAGCTCCTGTACTGCAGCTCCCGGCACAGTGTTGGCTGCAAGTGGGTCACGGTGCAGTGGGGTGAGGACCGAGGGCCGTATTTAAGCCTGCGTGGTGGCCGATGGACTGGACAGAACGGTAAGGCGTGACGAGGACAGGTCCTGTGTGATGTTGTGGCATGGGCTGGCATCATTTGGTTGCAGGCACTAGCCTCGGCTTCCCAAGGATGTGTCATGTTCGTGATGGGCTGGCATCAGCTGCCTATGGAGGGGATGGCTTTGGCAGTTCACGTGGATGCGGGGAGGTAGGTAACCTGCCTAGAGTTGTGATTCCATTGCCGGACGAATCACGCCCCAAGGGTGTCTTGCGGGACGTAGAGAATGTAGACATCCTGAGGCGTCTTTGCCGGTCTCCTTGGGGGTAGTTGAGTTATGCGAACATGCCCTTTGGCCACTCTGTTCCCTCGTTTGGGAATGTGCAAAGCGAAAGTGTTTCCCCCGGAGGGCATGACGCGGCCGGCCCGTGTGGCAGGCAGGCTTTTAGAACAGCCAGAGGTTTATCTGGAGCAGCCCGTTGGCGGGGCAGAGATGGTGGCACTGTTGCGATGCCAGGTGCGCTGCTGTGGACAGCCACTGTTCCCTTTGAAGCATCCCGGTCCCCTCGCGTGGCACAGGTCTTGCGTTTGAAATCTGTGTGTGGTCCTCGGGGACAGTGCCTTTGATCCCTGTGAGAACCTTAGTAGTGTCGCTGTTGCAGTGCAGAAGTGCCAGGATGCATGGGGTAAGGTCGGTGTCACCAAAGCCGACACGCTTGCGGTCTGTCTTCCCTGGTGTACAGTGTCCCCGTGTTTGCTTCCAGTAGGGTCAAGTTGCCCTGTGAGCAGGAGGAGGGCACACAGGACGAAGCTGTCAAGCATTTGAGCGCTTACTCCGGATTCAGGGCCGCGAACCCTTCTGGCTGGGCGTTGGCGACACTTGGCCGGGAAGGTGGCCTAGTTTCCGCAGTGGGGTTGGAACCTGGGTCATGGCTGCTGAAGCCCACCGCTTCCTGTGGTGGACATTCCCATGGGCCCTCGGAACGTGATTTGGCCTAGTTGGCGAGAATTGTCACTTGGGCTGAATTTGGTTAGCCCCTTCAGAGGTGCCGGGCTGCATCTTGAATGTAGCCAGCTGCACGAAGGTATTGGCCCGCCCATAGGCTGTTTCCTTGCTTCCAGAAGTGCTGGGAGTGGCCCCAAGTGCACATTAGATGTGCTACAAGCTGGCAGGATCTCCCGTGGCCTATGTCAACCGCCCCTGGGGGGTCAAAGTTCACATTCAGCCTCTTGAAGCTTGCAGGGGTCTTTCTCCATTCAATTGGGGGGTCCAACGGCAGGGCGCTGTGTATAAAGTGTGGGTTTTATTGTTCGAGGTCTCAGCAGAGGGCCACAGCGACACACAGAGACCAAGATGCGGATTCAGAGGCACACAGAGAAGCCCAGAAGCGCGCGTCCTCGTGCCCAGTCACAGTCACACACGTTCACACGCGTGAACACACACATACTCCCTCTCACACACCGGCCAACGTAAGTGCCAGCTTCCTGCAGTTGTGCAGCTAGACAAACATTGAGTTCTCGGTAAGGGTAGAGGTCCTTGGGAAGCAGGGTCTGGGCTCAAACCCAGGTAAACATTCATGTGAATCATGTTCTCTTAGGAACCCGGTCCAATTCTGAAGCCTGTGTGATCTATGTCCACTTCTCAGGTGTAGCTGCTGGGCAAGGCTGGCCGTCGGCAAAGACCAGAAGACCTTCGCGTTGTCTGATGACTGGAGGTGCTAAGGAGAACTGGAAAAATGGGGCAGGCGCGTGTTGCTAAGTGTGACCGTGGCTAACTCCGGAAGGTAGGCATTCACACACCCTGAGATGTGCCATTGGATATGAGGTTTTCCTCAAACGGGCCCAGTGGCTGCCAGAGTGGATTGACTGTTGCTCTTGCTGAGTGGCCTGAGGACTGTAGATTCCCCAGGGTTTTGGAGTACTACGGGGTCATGGCTCTTCTGCAGGCCCCCACGACATGCCCGCTTGTATTCTTTAGGGGCCCAGTGGCTGCCAGAGTGGATTGACTGTTGCTCTTGCTGAGTGGCCTGAGGACTGTAGATTCCCCAGGGTTTTGGAGTACTACGGGGTCATGGCTCCTCTGCAGGCCCCCACGACATGCCCGGTTGTGTTCTGCAGCCTCCCAGCACGTGCTTGGATCGATGATGACACCCTTGTATGCATTCCTTGGAAAATCTGAACAAAATGAGTGAGAACCCTCTACCGTCTCCTCATCGAAACTGAGGTCCAGCACGTTTCCTCTCTCTGGGGGGTAGGGGACCGTGAGGAGGGAGGGCCAGCGTCCCCTGCTGGCATGCATGCAAACACCACCCAGGGCTCCTAATATTAGAGGGGTTCCTGTCTGAGGGTGGACTGTGTGTACCCATAAGCTGGGTCGTCTATGGATATCAGGTCTCTGCTGCAAGGCCATTGGGGCAATGCGAGAGGGCGTGCTCTCCTGCTTGTCTTCAGAGTCGGAGTGTGTGCTGGTGTAGGCCAAGTGAGCTTGCAGCTTGGAAAAGTGTGTTTGGGCCAGGCTCACGCTTCGTGCATGCCGCTTCGGGGTTTAATTCTGGTGGCCAACATGAGCAAGGTTCTCTGGTTGGAGCCTGGTGCCTCAGGCCAGGCCTGTGGCCCTCCCTGTTCTTGCGTTTGGCACGGTGACTTTCTTGACTGCCAAGTGAGGCCGGAGCTGTGGACGGGTGTGGCTCGGGGTGGGCGTCGGCCTAAAGTGGCTGATGGATTAGGCCTCAGTGTTGCCCTTGTCTGCTCCCCTCCTTTAGCTCCCGGCAGAGTGTTGGGGACAAGTGGGTCCTCGTGGGGTGGGGCGAGGGCGGTGCTCCGTTTAAGCCTGCGTGGTTGCTGATGGCCGGGACAGGAATGTAAGGGATGATGAGGACAGGACCTTTGTGATGTCATGAAATAGAATGTCATCATTGGGTGGCAGGTGTCGGCCTCGGCTTCCCGAGGATGTGTCCCGTTCGTGATGGGCTGGCATCAGCTGCCTAAGCAGTGGAGGCTTTGGCAGTTCATGAGGATGCGGTGAGGTAGGTAAATTGTGATCAGCTGCGATCCCGTTGCCGGAGGAATGACTCCCAAAGGGTGTCTTGCGGCACCTAGAGTAGATGGACATGCTGAGGTATTGGTGCCGGCCTCCTCGGAGGAAGGTGAGTTATGCGAGCGTGCGCTTTGGCCGCTTTGTTCCCTCTTCTGGGAATGTGCAGCGCGAAAGTGTTTCTCCCAGAGGGCATGAGGTGGCCGGCCCGTGTGGCACGCGGGCCTTTCAAACAGCCAGAGGTTTATGCGGGCCGGAGGTGGGGGCACCGTTGCGGAGCCCGGTGCACTGCCGTGGACAGCCACTGTGCCCTTTCAGACTTGAAAGTCCCCTCGCGTGACAGAGGTCTTCCATTGAATGTCTGTGTGTGATCCTCGGGGACAGTGGCTTTGTACTCTCTGAGGTCCTCGGTAGTGTCGCTGTGGCAGTGAAGAAGTGCCCGAATGCATGGGGTGTGGTCAGCGTCATCAAAGCAGACATGTATGCGGTCTGTCTTCCTTGGTGTACAGCGTCCCCATGTTCGCATGGCGTCTGTGGCTTCCAGCAAGGTCGAGTCGCCGTGCGGGCAGGAGGTGGGCACGTAGGCCGAGGCTGTCAAGCATTTGAGCGTTGGCTCCGGGTTTAGGGCTGCCAAACGTGCCGGCTGGGAGCTGGCGAGACGTGGCCGGGGAAATGGCCTAGTTTCCGTCAGGGGGTTCCAACCTGGCTCATGGTTGCTAAAGCCCAGCACTTCCCGTGGTGGGCTTTCCCAAGGGTCCACAGAACGTGATTTGTCCTAGTTGGCGAGAAGTGGCACTTGGGCTGAAGTCCGCTAGCCCCTTGTGAGGTGCGGGGCTGCGTCTTGCCTGTAGCCAGCTGAAGGTCAGTGTCAACGCCAACCATGGGAGGTTTCCTTGCTTCCCAAAGTGCTGGGAGTGGCCCCAGGTGGACATCAGATGTGCTCCTAGGTGGCAGGGTCTCCAGGTCCATGTACATGTGACACCCACGGCCGGGAGGCAGGTCTGGACGAATCTTTGTGCTTTGGTCAGAAGGCATGGCTGTGGGAGAGCGGGAGACCGTTGCCTATTTCAACAGCCTCTGGGGGTCAAAGTTCACATGTGGCCTCTTGAAGCTGACAGGGGACTTTCTGCATTCAGTGGGGTGGTGCAAAGCCTCGGTGCTGTGTATAAACTGCTACTTTTACTGTTCAAGGTCACTGCCGAGGGCCTCAAGGATACACAAAGACCAAGACGCGGATTCAGAGGCCCACACAGAAACCCCCAAGCGCGTCATCCCGCGCAGTCACTGTCACGCCCGCGCGCACGCAGGAACACACACATACACCCTCACACACAACGGCCAACGTACGTGCCTAACTTACTGCCGTCGTGCTGTCAGGCAAACATTCAGGGC
>NC_041224.1:71878813-71880220 GCF_002837175.3 Physeter macrocephalus | reverse complement strand
TGTAGCCAGCTGCACGAAGGTATTGGCCCGCCCATAGGCTGTTTCCTTGCTTCCAGAAGTGCCGGGAGTGGCCCCAAGTGCACATCAGATGTGCTACAAGCTGGCAGGATCTCCCGTGGCCTATGTCAACCGCCCCTGGGGGGTCAAAGTTCACATTCAGCCTCTTGAAGCTTGCAGGGGTCTTTCTCCATTCAATTGGGGGGTCCAACGGCAGGGCGCTGTGTATAAAGTGTGGGTTTTATTGTTCGAGGTCTCAGCAGAGGGCCACAGCGACACACAGAGACCAAGATGCGGATTCAGAGGCACACAGAGAAGCCCAGAAGCGCGCGTCCTCGTGCCCAGTCACAGTCACACACGTTCACACGCGTGAACACACACATACTCCCTCTCACACACCGGCCAACGTACGTGCCTAGCTTCCTGCAGTTGTGCAGCTAGACAAACATTGAGTTCTCGGTAAGGGTAGAGGTCCTTGGGAAGCAGGGTCTGGGCTCATGCCCAGGTAAACATTCGTGTGAATCATGTTCTCTTGGGAACCCGGTCCATTCTGAAGCCTGTGTGATCTATGTCCACTTCTCAGGTGTAGCTGCTGGGCAAGGCTGGCCGTCGGCAAAGACCAGAAGACCTTCGCGTTGTCTGATGACTGGAGGTGCTAAGGAGAACTGGAAAAATGGGGCAGGCGCGTGTTGCTAAGTGTGACCGTGGCTAACTCCGGAAGGTAGGCATTCACCCACCCTGAGATGTGCCATTGGATATGAGGTTTTCCTCAAACGGGCCCAGTGGCTGCCAGAGTGGATTGACTGTTGCTCTTGCTGAGTGGCCTGAGGACTGTAGATTCCCCAGGGTTTTGGAGTACTACGGGGTCATGGCTCCTCTGCAGGCCCCCACGACATGCCCGGTTGTGTTCTGCAGCCTCCCAGCACGTGCTTGGATCGATGATGACACCCTTGTATGCATTCCTTGGAAAATCTGAACAAAATGAGTGAGAACCCTCTACCGTCTCCTCATCGAAACTGAGGTCCAGCACGTTTCCTCTCTCTGGGGGGTAGGGGACCGTGAGGAGGGAGGGCCAGCGTCCCCTGCTGGCATGCATGCAAACACCACCCAGGGCTCCTAATATTAGAGGGGTTCCTGTCTGAGGGTGGACTGTGTGTACCCATAAGCTGGGTCGTCTATGAATATCAGGTCTCTGCTGCAAGGCCATTGCGGCAATGCGAGAGGGCGTGCTCTCCTGCTTGTCTTCAGAGTCGGAGTGTGTGCTGGTGTAGGCCAAGTGAGCTTGCAGCTTGGAAAAGTGTGTTTGGGCCAGGCTCACGCTTCGTGCATGCAGCTTCGGGGTTTAATTCTGGAGGCCAAACTGAGCAAGGTTCTCTGGTTGGAGCCTGGAGCCTCAGGCCAGGCCTGTGG
>NC_041224.1:71877910-71878313 GCF_002837175.3 Physeter macrocephalus | reverse complement strand
CTGGGCCCGTCAGTGATGTGACCTCAGAGAAACCGTGAGGACCAGTTCTTTTAGAAGCAACGTTTTCCCCACAGCCGTGCAACGAGAGAACACAGCAAAGAGCATAGACACTTGAACTGGTATGAATACTCTGGCCTGTGGCGAGGTACGCAGGATAGCACAGTCTTGACACAGCAGAGGGTCATAGCAAAAATGACCCCCTCTCCACACATCCTCTCTTGCCCTTGAACTGTAGCCTTTCCTTGGCAGCCGACTCCCTTCTTTCCACATGATTGCGCCCAATGACCTACGGGAAGTGCTGCAATCCTCAGGGAACGCTGTGTGGGCTGGGTGGACTAACGATGCTGGGCTGTCCTGTGGAACAGCTGCACATCTTCAACACAGGGGGAACGTGGCCAGACAG
>NC_041224.1:71874622-71876525 GCF_002837175.3 Physeter macrocephalus | reverse complement strand
GTGAAAGCATCGTGGCGCAGATGCCTTCAGAGCGAGCGACCATCAAGACAAAGAGCACCGTCGTCCAGCAACCCCGTGGTCTCGAGCCCTGCGATTCCTCTCCTGAGCACTCTCCTCTCCATCACAGCAAAAGGATGTCTTCCTGAACCCCTGACACACCCTCAGGACAACTGTGCCCCCTTAGCCTAAGAGCCACTGCCTTCTAGGGGAACACAACCACCCTTGGCACATATATTTCCACACAATGGATGTGCCTTCAAGGCGAAGATATCTACCACAAGGGAAGGACCCTTGGCCGAATTTGACTGCCACCATCAACAGCGACTCGTAGGGACCCCTGACACAAGGCACCTGAGGCACACCTGGACTGAACAAGGGAGACTCACCATCAGGCATCGTTCCTGGCCTGCTGACTAGTCAGACTAGCTACCCTTGGCCCACACACAAAGCTAATGACATGGGCAGCATTCTAATGCCCAGCGTGGTGGGGAAAATCCTTGGAGCCTATTGGCAAGGGAGCCATTCCGTTGCCCAATGTGGGGGGCAATCTGTTGAAGCAATTGGGTCACTTACAGTGTTGCCTGGCACTTTAGAATGCTGTGCTCGTCAGTGACGTGACCTTAGAGAAACCGTGAGGTCCAGTTCTTCTAGAAGCAACGTTTTACCCACAGCCGTGCAAAGAGAGAACCCAGCAAACACCCTAGACACTTGAACTGGTATGACTTCTCAGGCCTGTGGCGAGGCACGCAGGATAGCACAGTTTTGACACAAGAGAGGGTGAGAGAAAAAAGGACCTCCCCTACACACATCCTCTCCTGCCCTTAAACCTGTAGCCTTTCCTTGGCAGCCGAATCCCTTCTTTCCACATGATTGCGCCCATTGACCTACGGGAAGTGCTGCAATCCTCAGGGAACGCTGTGTGGGTGAAAGCATCGTGGCGCAGATGCCTTCAGAGCGAGCGACCATCAGGACAAAGAGCACCGCCGTCCAGCAACCCCGTGGTCTCGAGCCCTGCGATTCCTCTCCTGAGCACTCTCCTCTCCATCACAGCAAAAGGATGTCTTCCTGAACCCCTGACACACCCTCAGGACAACTGTGCCCCCTTAGCCTAAGAGCCACTGCCTTCTAGGGGAACACAACCACCCTTGGCACATATATTTCCACACAATGGATGTGCCTTCAAGGCGAAGATATCTACCACAAGGGAAGGACCCTTGGCCGAATTTGACTGCCACCATCAACAGCGACTCGTAGGGACCCCTGACACAAGGCACCTGAGGCACACCTGGACTGAACAAGGGAGACTCACCATCAGGCATCGTTCCTGGCCTGTTGACTAGTCAGACTAGCTACCCTTGGCCCACAGACAAAGCTAATGACATGGGCAGCATTCTAATGCCCAACGTGGTGGGGAAAATCCTTGGAGCCTATTGGCAAGGGAGCCATTCCGTTGCCCAATGTGGGGGGCAATCTGTTGAAGCAATTGGGTCACTTACAGTGTTGCCTGGCACTTTAGAATGCTGTGCTCGTCAGTGACGTGACCTTAGAGAAACCGTGAGGTCCAGTTCTTCTAGAAGCAACGTTTTACCCACAGCCGTGCAAAGAGAGAACCCAGCAAACACCCTAGACACTTGAACTGGTATGACTTCTCAGGCCTGTGGCGAGGCACGCAGGATAGCACAGTTTTGACACAAGAGAGGGTGAGAGAAAAAAGGACCTCCCCTACACACATCCTCTCCTGCCCTTAAACCTGTAGCCTTTCCTTGGCAGCCGAATCCCTTCTTTCCACATGATTGCGCCCATTGACCTACGGGAAGTGCTGCAATCCTCAGGGAACGCTGTGTGGGCTGGGTGGACTAACGATTCTGAGCTGTCCTGTGGAACAGCTGCACATCTTCAACAC
>NC_041224.1:71851453-71874024 GCF_002837175.3 Physeter macrocephalus | reverse complement strand
CCTGCTCTGACCCTGAGCATACAGACTTCTGTTTCTGTGAGGGCACAAGGCAATGACCAGCCGGTGGAGGAGGCCTGGAGAACCCTCGTGCCAGCGACAGGACCACCAATGGCTCATGCTTCCTCTCCTACCCGCCTGCTCCACCATGGCAGGGGACAGCAGTCCCTGTGATGGCACGTTGTCCCTATCCTTCCCACCTGGATTGGCATCCCAGGCTCCAGTCCCTGTGACGGCACGTTGTCCCTATCCTTCCCACCTGGATTGGCATCCCAGGCTCCTCTCACAATGGCTCTTCTACCCATGAGTTGGCCACAACCTTCCACTTGAAAAACGTGGCTGTGGACACCACCGGCAGCAAATGCACTGTGAACCACTCTCTACTTTCCTTTTGGGAGCCAGGTGCTGGACCTCAGTTACGATGAGGAGACGGTATGGATTTCTCACTCATTTTGTTCAGATTTCCAAGGAATGCATTTGTGGGACTCATCATCCATCCAAGCACATGCTCAAACGCGGGACATGCAAAGTTGCAGATTCCACCATAGGACGGCCAGTGAGCTGAATCATATCAGCATATGGAAGTGGCCAGAGCCGAGCCATGGGGCAGGAAATGCAGCCAGTACTCAGGGAATCGAAGCTCGTGTTCCCCGAGAAAAGGCCAGAAGGTGAGGGTGTAGCCCCGGTGCACCAGTTCCCGGGGCCAAAACTCTAGGTTTTAGCAGAGGTGTTGCTTACCGCGACAAAGTTGCAAACAGGATCCGCATGGAATGTACACCAACACCCCTCCGAGAATCCATCGCCTGGCCTCGCCTCGCCGCACCGGCCTCACTTCACTGGTATCACGGATTATACGGATGTCCCCAGGCTTCTCTGCTGCTGGCATTCCGTCCCTGGCATTCCACCTGGCTCGGGGTGAGAGAAAACACACATACTTGAGGAGGGTGCACAGGCGCACCGAGGGAACAGTCAATACCACCCAACGATGTGTGCTCTATCTCCACTAAATATTTCATTTGGGGCCCGTCTAGCCTGTGTGTCCACAGCCAAATGTGAAAGCATCGTGGCGCAGATGCCTTCAGAGCGTGCGGCCATCAGGACAAAGAGCACCGTCGTCCAACAACCCCCTGGTCTCGAGCCCTGCAATTCCTATCCTGAGCACTCTCCCCTCCATCACAGCAAAAGGATGTCTTCCTGAACCCCTGACACACCCTCAGGACAACTGTTCCCCCTTAGCCTAAGAGCCACTGCCTTCTAGGGGAACACACCCGCCCTTGGCACATATATTTCCACACAATGGATGTGCCTTCAAGGCGAAGATATCTACCACAAGGGAAGGAACCTTGGCTGAATTTTACGCCCTCCATTAAAAGCTACTCGTAGGGGCCCATGACAAAAGGCACCTGAGGCACACCTGGACTGATCAAGGGAGACTCACCATCATGCATAGTTCCTGGCCTGCTGCCTAGACAGACGAGCTACGCTTGGCCCACACACAAAGCTAATGGCATGGAAAGCATTCTAATTCCAAACGTGGTGGGGAAATTCCTTGGAGCCTAATGGCAAGGGAGCCATTCTGATGCCTAAGGTGGGGGGGCAACCTGTTGCAGCAATTGGGTCACTTACAGTGTTGCCTGGCACTTTCGCACTCTGGGCCCGTCAGTGACGTGACCTCAGAGAAACCGGAATGTCCAGTTCTTCTAGAAGCAACGTTTTACCAACAGCCGTGCAACGAGAGAATCCAGCTAACAGCCTAGACACTTGAACTGGTATGACTACTCTGGCCTGTGGCGAGGCACGCAGGATAGCACAGTCTTGACACAGCAGAGGGTCATAGCAAAAATGACCCCCGCTACACACATCCTCTCCTGCCCATAAACCTGTAGCCTTTCCTTGGCAGCCGACTACCTTCTTTCCACATGATTATGCCCAATGACCTACGGGAAGTGGTGCCATCCTCAGGGAACGCTGTGTGGGCTGGGTGGACTAACGATGCTGGGCTGTCCTGTGGAACAGCTTCACATCTTCAACACAGGGGGAACATGGGCAGACAGGGAGAAAACTGCCCACGGCCTCCAAATTGTCCCCATGAGAAGCCAGCATACTTTGCCACGAAGCCAACCATTTGCTGGCAGAGGGACCCAGAATGTAGCCAATCGACCATGCAGACAACAAAGGCGGGAGAGTCTACAAATGTGCTCCCGTGTTCCCTCCCTACACGTGCCACCAAACGCTCCTGATGGAATCCCAAATGTATTCTGGTAACCCTTTGGCCACCGTCTGTGTCTCCACCCAACAGTAAACCTGTGGGCTTAGCCAGCCATCTCACGTGTCTTTTTCACTCGTCTTGCCGTTATCTCTCCACCGGGAACCCACCGTGTCAAGGCAAGATGCCAGAGCCACCCCTCACCAAATAAGCTTGGCGGGACTAAGCTTGACTAAGGCATTTTCCAGCCCCTTCACACAGCACACACATACAGGACACAACCCGAAGAGGAACCATTCCGCGGACAGTGGCCCATTTGATTTCTTCCCTCATCAGGGGAACCCTAACCTGAATCTGGTCTCCCAAGCAGAACAGGACAAAGAAGCCTGCCCTAGGCCAGGAATCCTGCTCTGACCCTGAGCATACAGACCTCTGTTTCTCTGAGAGCACAAGGCAAAGACCAGCCGGTGGGGGCGGCCTGAAGAACTGTAGTGCTGGAGTCAGGACCACCAATGGCTCACGCTTCCTCTCCTACCCACCTGCTCCACCGTGGCAGGGGACAGCAGTCCCTGAGACGGCACGTTGCCCTATCCTTCGGATTGGCATCCCAGGCTCCTCTCACAATGGCTCCTCTTCCCATGAGACCGCCACAACTTTCAACTTGAACAACGGCCCTGTGGACACCAACGGCAGCAAATGCAACGGGAACCTCTCCCTACTTTCCTTTTGGGAGCCAAGTGCTAGACTTCAGTTCCGATGAGGAGACGGTAGGGTTTCTCACTCATTTTGCTCAGATTTCCAAGGAATGCATTTGTGGGACTCATCGTCGAATCAAGCACATTTTCAAACACTGGACATGCAAAGTTGCAGATTCCACCATGGGAAGGCCATCGAGCTGAATCATGTCAGCATACAGAAGTGGCCAGTGTCTAGCCTCGGGGCAAGAAATATAGCCAGTTCTCAGGGCATCGAAGCTTGTGTTCCCCTGAGAAAATGTCCGAAGTTGAGGGTGTAGCCCTCGTGCACAAGTTCCCCTCGCCATACCTCTAGGTTTTTGCAATGAAGTGCCACTTACCTCAGCAAGGATTAAATCAGGATCCTCACGGAATGCACGCCAACACCCCTCCGAGACTCCTTCGCCTGTCCTCGCCTTGCCACACCGTCCTCACTTCACCGGGTGTCACGGATTATACAGATGGTGCCATGCTGCTCTGATCCTGGCATTCCTTCCCTGGCCTTCCACCTGTTCGGGGTGAGAGAATACACGCATACTTGAGGAGGGTGCATGGGCGCACAGAGGGAAAGGGCCATACCACCCAGCAATGTATGCTCTATCTCCCCACAACATTTCATTTGCTGCCCATCTTCTCTGTGTGTCCGTGGCCATACGTGAAAGCATCGTGGCACAGACGCCTTCAGACCGTCTTCACTGTGCGGCCATCAGTTCAAAGAGCGCCGCGGTGTAACAACCCCATGTTCTCCGGCCCTGCAATTCCTCTTCCTGAGCACTCTCCCCTCCATCACAGCAAAAGGATGTCTTCCTGAACCCCTGACACACCCTCACTGCAACTGTGCCCCCTCAGCCTTATAGCCAGTGCCCTGTAGGGGAACACACCTGCCCTTGGCACATATGCTTCCACACAATGGATGTGCACTCAAGGGGAAAAGATCTTCCACAAGGGAAGGGCCCTTGGCTAAATATGACAACCTGCATCAAAAGCAGCTCGTAGGGACCCATGACAAAGCACACCTGAGGAACCCTTGGACTGACCAAGTGCAACTCACCAGCAGGGTAATTTCCTGGGCCCCAGTCAAGCCATAGGACTCTTCCTTGGACCACATGCAAAGGTAATGTCATGGGAGCCATTTCGATTCCCAAAATGCCGTGGCAAATGCTTGCAGCCTAGTGGCATGGGATCCATTCCGATGCCCAATATGGCTGGGCAAACTCTTGCAGCAACTGGGTAACTTATCATGGCACCTTGCACTTTCGCACTCCTCTCTTCAATGAGAATAACTCGGAGAAACCGTGAGACCCAGGTACTGCAGAACCAACGTGTCACCCACAGTCGTTCAACAATAGAACGCAGCCAACATCCAGACCATTGAACCGGCATGACTTCTCTGGCCTGAGGCCAGGCACGCCGGAGATCATAGGCTCACAGCAGCAGCAGGTTGCAGGACCAAATTATCCCCGCACCACACATCCTCTGCTGCCCTTAAACCTATAGACTTTCCTTGCAGCCATCTCCCTGTTTCTGCATGGTTGCACCCAATGACCTTTGGAAGAGCTCAAAACCTCAGGGAACACTATGTGGGCTGGGTATAGAAATGACGCTGTGCTGTCCTGAGGAACAACTTCACATATTCAACACAGGGGGAACGTGTCCAGATAGGGACAAAACACAGCATGACCTCCAAATAGTACCCCATGAGAAGACAGCATACTCTGCTGTGAAGGCAAACATTTGCTGGAACCGGGACAAGCCATGTAGCAAATCGACAATGGAGAGGAAAAGCGTGGGATAGTCCATGAACGTGCACCCGTACTCCTTCCCTACACGTACCTCCAAATGGTCCTGAAGGAATTCCAAAGGTGTTCCGGGAACCCTGTGGCCACCTTTGATCTATCAACCCAACAGTAAACCTATGGGCTTTGCCAGCCATCTCACGTGTATTTCCTGCTCACCTTTCCTTTCTCCCTCAACCAGGATTGAAATGTCTGAAGGCAAGGTGCCAGAGCCTCCCCTCACCAAAGAAGCTTTATTTTTCTGAGAATTGCCTAAGGCATATTCAAGTCCGCCTGCACACAATACACAAGCGGGTCACAAATGAGGAGGAACCATCAGTTTGGCCCAACTCCCGGGGACAGTGGCCCATTTGATTTCACCCCTCATCACGAGAAACCTAATCTGCAACCTGTCTCCCAAACAGAACATGATAAGGAAGACTGACCTAGGCAAGGACTCCAGCTCTGACCCTGAGTGCAGAGACTTCTGTTTCCTTGAGGGCACAAGGCCATGAATAGAGGGCGGGAGAGGACGTTAGAACTCAATGGCGGGCCAGAGCCCCACCAAGGGCTAATTCTTCCTCTTCTGAATGCACGCTAAACTGTGGCAGGAGACAGCAGACCTTGATAGACTCAGTTGGCCATAGACGACTCATTGTCCTAAGCCTTCCCAGGTGGATGGGCATAACAGGCTCCTCTCCAAATGGCCCTTTTCCCAGAGAAGTTCGCCACTCTCCACTTGAACAATGTGGCTGTGGATCCCTACAGTAGCTAAATGCAACGTGACCTCTCCCTACTCTTCTTTTGGGAGCCATGTGCTGGACATCAGTTCCGATGAGGAGATGGTAGGGATTGCTCATTCATTTTGTTCAGATTTCCAAGGAATTCATTTTTGGGAGTCATCATTGATCCAAGCACGTGCTCAAAGCCTGGACATGCAAAGTCACAGCCTCCACCACGGGACAGCCAGTGAGCTCAATCATGTCAGCAGTCAGGAGCGGCCAGAATCAAGCCATGGAGCAGGAAGTGCAGCCAAGTCTCAGGGCATCGGAGTTTGGGTGCCCCAGGAAGATCCCAGAAGGTAATGGTGTACTCTTGGTGCACAATATCCTGTGGACAAACATGTAGGTTTCTGAAAGAAGTTCCACTTGCCGCCACAAGGTTTCCACCAGGAACCTCAAGGACTTCATGCCAACACTCCTCTGAGACTCCTTTGCCTCGCATCTCCTTGCCACAATGTCCGCTATTCGCCAGGTATCACGGACTATACGGAGGGCCCAATGCTGCTGCTGGCATTCATTCTCTGGCAATGCACCTGGTTAGGGGTGAGAGAACACATGCACGTTTGAGGATGGTGCACGGGTGCACAGAGGGAAAGGGCGATACCACCCAGAGATGTGTGCTATATCTCGCCTCAACATTTCATTTGCTGCCCACCTTGTCTGTGTGTCCGCAGCCAAACGTGAATGCATTGTGATGTAGAGGCCTTCAGAGCACGCGGCCATCAGCACAAAGAGTGCCGCTGTCCATCAACCCCCTGATACAGGCCCTGCAATTCCCCTCCTGAGAGACCTCCCCACCAACACAGCATAAGGATGTCATCCTGAACCCCTGAGACACCCTCAGGGGAAGTGGGTCCCCTCAGCCAAAGAGCCACTGTCCTCCAGGTGAACACACCCGCTCTTGGCATATATGCTTCCTCACAATGGACTTGCCCTCAAGGGGAAATGTGGTCCCTGAGATCTTCCACAAGCGAATGGCCCTTCACCGAATGTGATGACCTCCATCAAATGTGGCTCGTAGGGACCCATGACAAAGGGCACCTGAGGAATCCCTGGACCGACCAAGGGTGACTCACCAGCAGGCATACTTCCTGGCCTCCTGCCAAGCCAGAGGACCTTCCCTTTGACCACACGCAAAGCTAAAGGCATTGGAGCCATTCCAATGCCCAAAGTTGCAGTGCAAACCCTTGCAGCAACTGGGTAACTTGCCGTGGGTCCTTGCAATTTTGCAGTCTCAGCCCGTCGGTGAAATGACCTCGGAGGACCCGTGAGACCCAGGTCGTCCAGCACCAAAATGCACCCACAGCCGTGAAACAAGAGAACCCAGTCAACAGCATGGACACTTGAACTGGCATGACATCTGTGGCCTGAGGCCAGGCACACCAGAGACCACAGGCTTGCTGCACCAGCTGGTGGTGGGACCAAATGACCGCCGCACCACATATCCTCTCCTTCCCTTAAACCTGTAGCCTTTCCATGGCAGCCGACTCCCTTGTTTCTGCATGATTACACCCAATGACCTCCAGGAAGAGCTCCAATCCTCAGGGAACGCTACGTGGGCCGGCTATAGAAATGATGTTGGGTTGTCCTGAGGAACACCTTTACATTTTCAACACAGGGGGAACGTTGCCAGACAGGGACAAAACACCCCACAGCCTCCAAATCGGCCCCCATGAGAAGACACCATACTGTGCCACGAAGGCAACCATTCATTGGCACAGGGACAATCCATGAAGCAAATCGACAAAGGAGAGGAAAACAGTGAGATGGTCCTGGAACATGCATCCGTATTCCTTCCCTGCACATGCCTTCAAACGCTCCTGAATGCATCACAAAGACCTTCCGGGAACCCTATGCCCACCGTGATCTATCAACCCACCAGACTACCTGAGGGATTAGCCAAGCAACTCATGTGTATTTCCTGCTCACCTTGCCCTTCTCTCTCTGCCTGCATAAAAACGTCTCACGGCAAGGTGCAAGAGCAACCCCTCACCACAGAAGCTTGATTTCCCAGGGAATTGCCTTAGGCATTTCCAGCCCCTCAGCCCACTAACACACAAGGGTGACACAACCCGAGGAGGAGCCATCAGCTTGGCCCAACTTCCAGGGACAGCGGCCCATTTGATTTCCCCCAATCAACAGGAGACACCTATCCTGCATTCCATCTCCCAAGCAGACCATGACAAAGAAGCCTGGCCTAGGCTAGGACTCCTGCTCTGACCCTGAGTGTAGAGACACCTGTTTCCTTGAGGGAACAAAGCAACGACCGGGGGGTGGGGAAGGCTTGTAGAACTCAATGGCAGGCCTGAGGCCCATCACAAGCTCACACTTCCTCTGTCACCTGCACGCTCAACTGCGGCAGGGGACAGCAATCCTGGATAGACTCAAGCACACCAAGACGGCATGCTGTCCCTAGCCTTCCCACATGGATGGGTATCCCAGGCACCTTTCCCAATGGCTCTTCTCCCCACAAGAAGCCTGCCACCTTCAACTTGAACAACGTTGCTGCGGATGCCTACGGTAGCAAATGCAACATGAACCTTTCTCTACTTTCCCTTTGGGAGCCACGTGTTGGACCTCAATTCCAATGAGGAGACGGTAGGGATTGCTCACTCATTTTGTTCAGATTTCCAAGGAAAGCATTTGTGGGAGACTTCACCGATGCAAGCACCTGCTCAAAGGCTGGATGTGCAAAGTCACAGCCTCTACTGCCGGTTGGCCAGTGAGCTCAATCATGTCAGCATTTGGGAGTGCCCAGAGTCGACCACATGGCAGGAGGTGCAGCCAAGTCTCAGGGAGTCAGAGCTCATGTGCCACAGGAAAAGCTCAGAAGCTGAGCGTGTAGCCCCAGTGCACAAGTCCCCTTTGCCAAACATCTAGGTTTTTTCATATAAGTGCCGCTTACCACCATGAGGGTTCCACCACTAACCTCATGGACTGAACGCCAACATGTCTCCGAGACTCCATCTTTCGCCTGGCTGCCGCACCGTCCTCACCTCACAGGATATCATGGGATGTGCTGTGTGTCTCACGCTGCTGCTGGAATTCATTTGTAGTGCTCCACCTGGCTTGGCATGAGAGAACACATGCACTCTTGAGGATGGTGCACGGGCACACAAAGGGAAAGGGTGATACCACCCTGGGTTGTGCGCCCTATCTCACCTCTGCGTTTCATTTGCTGCCCAGCTTGTCTGTGTGTCAGCAGCCAAATGAGAATGCATCGTGGTGAGGATGCCTAGAGAGCACGAGGCCATCAGGAAAAGAGTGCCGCTATCCATCAACCCCCTGGGTTTGGGCCCTGTAATTCCCCTCCTGAGCGCCCTCCCCACCGACATAGCATAATGATGTCATCCCGAACCCGAGACACCCTCAGGGGAACTGGGGCCGCTCAGCCAAAGAGCCACTGCCCTCCAGGGAAACACACCCACTCTTGGTACATATGCTTCTTCACAATGGACTCACTCAAGGGAATGGCCATTGCCCGAATATGATGACTTCCATGAAAAGCGGCTCCTTGGCCCAGCGACAAAGGGCACCTGAGGCACCCCTGGAATGACCAAGGGGGACTCACCAGCTGGCATGCTTCCTGGTCTCTTGCCAAGTCAGAGGCACTTCACGTGGCTCATACGCAAAGCTAATGACATCGGAGCCATTCCGATGCCCAAAGTTTTGGGGCAAGAACCTTGCTACAACTGGGTAATGTGCCGTGGTGCCTTGCACTTTCACACTCTGGGCCCATCAGTGACATGACCCCGGAGAAGCCATGAGACCCAGATCCTCCAGAACCAACTTGTCACCCATAGTCGCGTGAAGAGAGAACCTAGTCAACAGCCTGGACCCTTGAACAGGCATGGCTTCTCTGTCTTGAGGCCAGGCACGACAGAGACCACAGGCTCACGGCCCCAGCGGGTGGCAGGACAATATGACCCCCGCGCCACACATCCTCTCCTGCCCTTAAACCTGTAGCCTTTCCTTGGCAGCTGACTCCCTTGTTTCCGCATGATCGCGCCCAATGACTTCCAGGAAAAGCTCCAATCCTCAGGGAATGCTATGTGGGCCGGGTGTAGAAAAGATGCTGGGCTCTCCTGAGGAACACCTTCACATCTTCAACACAGGGGTAACGTGGCCAGACACAGACAAAAACGCCCATGGCCTCCAAATCATCCCCCTTTCGAACACCACATACTGTGCCGCAAAGGCAACCATTCACTGGCACGGGGACCAGTCAGGAAGCAAATTGACAAAGGAGAGGCATAGGGTGGGATGGTCCATGAATGTCCACACATAATCCTTTCCTACACGTGCCTCCACATGCAACTGAAGGCATCCCAAAGGAGTTCTGGTAACCCTATGGCCACCGTCGATCTATTCAGCCACCAGTCTACCAGAGGGATTATCCAAGCAACTCATGTGTATTTCCCGCTCACCTTGCCTTTCTCTCTCCACCCACATGCAAATGTCTCATGGCAAGGTTCCAGAGCAACCCCTCGGCACAGAAGCTTGATTTCCCCGGGAATTGCCTAAAGCATTGTCCTGCCCCGCCCCCAGCCCACAAACACACAAGGAGGACACAACCCAAGGAGGAGCCATCAGCTTGGCCCAACCTCCGGGGACAGTGGTCCATTTGATTTCCCCCCATCTTCAGGAGAAACCTACCCTGCATCCCATCTCTGAAGCAGAACATGACAAAGAAGCCTGGTCTAGGCCAAGACTCCTGCTCTGACCCTGAGTGTAGAGACGTCTGTTTCCTTGAGGGAGCAAAGTAACGACAGGGGGTCTGGGAGGTCTGTAGAACTCAGTGGCAGGCCCGAGGCCTGCCAGAGGCTCCCACTTCCTCTGCCACCCGCACACTTACCCGCAGCAGGGGACAGCAGTCCTGGCAAGACTCAGGCGCTCAGAGACAGCATGCTGTCTGAGCCTTCCCACATGCATGGGTATCCCAGGCTCCTTTCCCAGTGGCTCTTCTCCCCACGAGAACGTCGCCACCCTCAACATGAGCAAGTTGTCTGTGGACGGCCAATGCAGCAAATGCAACATGAACTTCTCCCTATTTTCCCTTTGGGAGGCAAATGCTGGACCTCAGTTCTGATGAGGAGACAGTAGGGATTGCTCACTCATTTTGTTCAGATTTCCAAGGAATGCATTTGTGGGAGTCATCATTGATCCAGGCACCTGCTCAAATGCTGGATGTGCAAAGTCGCAGCCTCCACCGCTGGACAGCCAGTGAGCTCAATCTTGTCAGCCTTTGGGAGCACCCAGAGCCGAGATGTGGGGCAGGAATTACAGCCAAGTCTCAGAGCATTGGAGCTTGTGTTCCCTGGGAAAACCACAGAAGATTATGGTGCAGCCCCGATGCAAAAGTACTGTGGGCAAACATCTATGTTTTGTAAAGAAGTGCAGTTTACCGCAACGAGGGTTCCACCAGTAACCTCACGGACTGCATGCCAACACGCGTCTGAGACTCCCTCGCCTCGCCTCGCCTCGCCTTGCCTCGCCTTGCCGCGCCTTCCTTGACTCACTGGGTATTACAGAATATGCAGAGGGTCACACGCTGCCGCTGGCCTTTGTTTCCTGGCACTCAACCTGGCTCGGAGTGATAGAAAACACGGATGCTTGAGGATGGTACACGTGTGCACAGGCACACGGAGGGAAAGGGCGATACCACCCAGACATGTGAGCTCTATGTCGCCTCTATGTTTAATTTTCTGCCCATTTTGTCTGTGTGTCAGCAGCCAAACATGAAAGCATCAGGGCCTGGATGCCTTCAGAGCAGGTGTCCATCAGGACAATGTGCGCTGCAGTCCATCAACCACCTGGTCTCGAGCCCTGTAATTCCCCTCCTGAGTGCCCTCCCCACCGACACAGCATAATGATGTCATCCTGAACCCCTGAGACACCCTCAGGGGAACTGGTTCCCCTCAGTCTAAGAGCCACTGCCCTCCAGGGAAACACACCCACTCTTGGCACATACGCTTTCTCACAATGGACTCACAATCAAGGGGAAACGCTGTCCCAGTTACTTTCCAGAAGGGAACGGCCCTTGGCCAAAAGTGATGACCTCCTTCAAAAGTGGCTCACCGGACCCCGCAACAAAGGGCACCCGAGGCACTCCTGGATTGACCAAGGGGACTCACCAACTGGCATTCTTCCTGGCCTCCTGCCAAGCCAGAGCCCCTTTACTTGGATCACATGGAAAGCGAATGGCATCAGAGCCATTTTGATGCCCAAATTTGTGGGACAAGACCCTTGCTGCAACGGCTTACTTTGCGTGGCGCCTTGCACTTTCGCATGCTGGGCCCATCACTACCACGACTTCGGAGAAAGCTTGAGACCCAGGTCCTCCAGAACCAATGTGTCAGCCAGAGCTGCGCAATAAGAAAACCCAGCCAGCAGCCTGGACTCTTGAACCGGCATGACTTCTCTGGCCTGAGGCCAGGCACACCGGAGACCACAGGTTCGCCCACCAGCGGGTGACAGGACAAAATGATCCCAGCGCCACAAAACCTCTCCTGCCCTTAAACCTGCAGGCTCTCCTTGGAAGCCGAATCCCTTGTTTCCTGGTTGTGCCCAAAGACCTCTGGGAAGAGCTCCAATCCTCAGGGAACAGTGTGTGGGCTGGGTACAGAAATGATGCTGGGAAGTCCTGAGGAACACCTTCACATCTTCAACATAGGTTGAACGTGGCCAGACAGGGTCAAAACACCCCATGGCCTCCAAATCAGGCCTCTTGCGAAGACACCATACTGTGCCACAAAGGCAACCACTAGCTGGCACAGGGACCCGCCATGATGCAAATCGACAAAGGAGAGGCCAAGGGCGGGATGGTTCACGAACGTGCACCCGTAATCCTTCCCTATATATGCCTTCAAATGCACCTGAAGGCATCCAAAAGGAGTTCCAGGAACCCTATGCCCACTGTCAATCTATCCACCCACCAGTCCACCCATGGGCTTAGCCAACCATGTCACATTTATTTCCCGTTTGCCTTGTCTTTCTCTTTCTCCCCAGATCAAAACGTCTCCAGAGCCACCCCTCACCACAGAAGCTTGATTAAACTCGGGTGCCCAGAGATGACATGTCTCCTTAGCTTTCCTCCGTGGATATGCATCCCAGGCTCTTTCCCAATGGCTCTTCTCCCCACAAGAATCCCACCAACTAAACTCGCACAACATGACTGCAGATATCCAAGGCAGCAATTGCAATGTGACACTCTCCTTACACTCCCTCTGGAAGCCACGGAGTGGACCTCAGTTTCAATAAGGAGATGGTAGGGTGTTCACAATCATTTCCTGTAGATCTTCCAAGGAATGCATATGAGGAACACATCATTGTTCCGAGCACGTGCTGGGATGCTGGAGAACCCAAAGGGCAGGCCTCTCAGCATTAAGATCAGTCAATCCACGCTTGCAACCACTGGGACCATCCAAGGAAACCCTAATATCGAATGGCACATCTTGGAGTGGGAGAATACCTACTGTCCTGAGTGATCCACAGCCATGCTCGGCACCCTGGGGAGCCCCATTTCTTCTAGGTCTCCCTTGCACCTCCAGTCATCAGACCACGCAAAGGTCTTCTTGTCTTAGCCAATGACCAGCCTTGCCCAGCAACTGCATCTGAGAAGTGGACAGAAATCACACAGGTTTCAGAATTGGACCTGCGTACTCAGAGAACAGTATTCATGCCAACATTTACCTGGGGATAAGACCTGCACCTGCTTCCCAAGTACCTCAATCCCTTATGGAGGAGTGAATGCGTGTCTGACAGCATGACTGAAGGAAGGTTGGCACGTACATGGGCCCGCGAGTGTGAGGGTGTATGTGTACACGCGCACACTTGCACATGTGTGTGACTGTGACTGCGCACGAGGACTCGCTTGCGGGTTTCTGTGTGTGCCTCTGTACCTGTGTCTGGGCCTCTGTGTGTCCCTGTACCCCTCTGCAAAGGCCTCAAACAGGAAAAGCAACAACTTATACACAGAGCCATGGCCTCGGACCCTGACACAGAATGTTGAAAGACCCCTGCTACCTTCAAGAGACCGCATGCAAACTTTGACCCCAGGGACTGTTGAAATAAGCAACGGACTCCTGCTCTCCAACAGCACCGTCTTCTGACCAAAGCACATAGACTTGTTGAGACCGGCCTGGCCTCCTGGCTGTGGGTGTGACGTCTACATAAACCTGGAGACCCTGCCAGCTACCCTAGCACATCTGATGTGCACTTGCTGGCCACTCCCAGCACCTCCGGGAAGAAGGGAACCTCCCACGGGCAGGCCAACACTGCCCTGCAGCTGGCTACAGGCAAGATGCAGCCCCTCTTCCTCTCAAGGGGCCAAAGGACTTAAGACCAGGTGCCATTTAAGGCCAACTATGCCAAATCACTTGCCGTGGGCCCGCGGGCATGGTGACCGTGGGAAGTGCTGGTCTTCAGCCACCATTATGCAGGGTCGAACCGCACAAGGAAACTAGGCCACCTTTCTGGCCAGGTTCCAGCCAGCTAAACAACTGGCAGGATTCGTGGCTCTGGTCCCTGAGGAAATGCTCAGATGCTGGATATCCTTGTCCCACGTGCCCTCCTCCTGCCCACAGGGTGATTGGATACAACAAGAAGCCACAGACACCATGCTAACATGGGAGACACTGAGCACCACGGAAGACAGACAGTAAGCATGTCGGCTTTGATGAGGTCGACCCCATGCCATACATTCTGTAACCTATTCACCATCACAGCAACACCAACAAGGACCTCACAGAGAACCAAGGTGCCATCCACAAGGATCACAGAAAGACTTAAGATGGAGGACCTCTGCCACGGGAGGGGAACTGAAACCCTGAAAGGGCACAACTGGCTGTCCATGGCAGCGTGCCTGGTATCACAATATCGCCCCCATCTCTGCCACACCCACGGTTTTCCACAGATAAACCTCTGGCCCTGTGAAAGACTTGCGTGCTACCTGGGCAGGTCGTGTCATGCCCTTTGGGAGAAACACTTTCACCTCGCACATTACATAACCAGGGAACAAAGGGGCCAAAGGGCATGTTTGCATAACTCACCTCCCCCTAGGGGGGCCAGCCCCAACTCCTCAGCAAGTGGATCTCTTCTACCCCCGCAATAAACCATTTGGGTGTCATTCCTCAGGCAAGGGTCCCCAGTCGACACAGGTCACCAATCACAACACATCCACTTGGACCGCAAAAGCCCTCTCCTTCCTAGGCAGCTGATGGCAACCCTCATGGTTCAGGGACATACTAGGGAAGCCGAGGCAACCGCCTGCAACCCAATGATGACAGCCCATCCCATGACACCACACAGGACCTGTCCTCATCATGCAGTACCTTCCTGTCCAGGCCATCAGCCGCCATGCAGCCTTAAATGCAGCACTCGGTTCTCACCCAACTACATGATGACACACTTGGCGCCAACACTGTGCCGAGAGTTGCAGTGCACGAGCTGACAAGGGCAACACTGAAGCCTAATCCATCAGCCCCCTTCTGCTGACGCCCAGCCCCAGCCCACCTCCACCCACTGCTCCAGCCCCACTGGGCACTCAAGAAACTCATCACAGCAAAGGCAACAACAGGGAGGGCCACATGCCTGGCAGGGGCTCCAGGCCACAGCCAGGGAAGCTTGCTCATTTTGGTTTCTAAACACCCCCTGAAGTGCCACGACCAAAGAGGAAACATCGCCAAAACACACCTCTCCAAGCCGCAAGCTCAGTGGGCTTGGACCAGCACACACTATGACACCTAAAACCAGCAAGCAGCCTGCTGCCTTGTAATCTGTCATCAGCCTTTCACCAAGGACCTGGGATTCATAGACATCCCAGCTAATGTGCAGATATGGTCGACCTTCAGACAGGAGCCCTTCAAATGCTTGCACCCTGGGTGGTGTTTCCATGCATGTCAGCAAGCAGACAGTGACCCTCACTCCCAACTGTACCCTACCCCTGAGAGAGGAAACGTGCTTGAACTCAGTTTCGATGAGGAGACGGTACAGCGTTCTCACTCATTTTATTCAGATTTTCCAAGGAATGCAGACAAGGGTGTCATCTTCCATCCAAGCACATGCTGGGACAGTGCACAACATAACAGGCAGGCCGCTTGGCTCTGCAGAGGAGCCATGACCCCGGAGTATTCCAAAAGCCTGAGGAATCCACAGCCCTCAGGGCACTCAGCAAGAGGAACAGGCAATCCACTACTGCAGCCACTGAACCCATCTCAGGAAACCCTAATATCCATTGGCACATCATGGGGTGGTTTAATGCCTACCGTCCTGAGTTATCCACGGCCACAGTCAGCAACATGGGCACGCCTCACTTTTTCCATTTTGCCTTAGCACCTCCAGTCATCAGACCATGCGAAGGTCTTCTTCTCTATGCCGACGGCCAGCCTTACCCAGCAACTTCACTTGAGAAGTGGACAGAAAACACACAGGCTTCAGAATTGGACAGGGGTCCTCAGAGAACATGATCCATGCAAACATTTACCTGGGCTTAAGCTCTGAACCTGCTTCCCAAGGACCTTTAACCCTTATGAAGAACTGAATATTTGTCTGACAGCATGACTGCAGGAAGTTAGGCACGTACATTGGCCAGTGTGTGAGATGCTGTATGTGTGTATTCAGGCGTGTGTGCATGTATGAAAGTGACTGCCCATGAGGATGTACTTGGGGGTTTCTGTGTGTGCCTGTGAATAGGCATCTTGCTCTCTGTGTGCCCCTGTGGCCTTCTGCAGACGTCTCCAACAGTAAACGTCACAGTTTATACACAGCACCCTGGTTGGTCCACCAACTGAAAGGAAAAAGACCCCTGTGAGATTCAAGAGGCCGAATGTGAACTTTGAGCCCCAGGGGCTGTTGAAATATGCCACGGACACCCGCTCTCCCACAGCCAAGCCTTCTGACCAAAGAACAAAGACTGGACGAGACCTGCCCCCCGGCCATGGGTGTCACATCTACATGACCTGGAGATCTTGCCAGCTAGTAACACATCTGATGTGCACTTGGGGCCACTCCCAGCACTTCCAGAAGGAAGGGAAACTCTTATGGGCGGGGCAAAACCGACGTACAGCTGGATAAAAGCCACATGAAGCACGGCAGCTCTCAAGGGGCTAATGAACATCGGCACGAGTGCCACTTCTTGCCAACAAGGCCGAATCACTTTCCATGGCCCCGTGGGAATAACCACCACGGGAAGTGGTGGGCTTCAGCAACCATGACAAAGGTTGGAACCCCACGGCAGAAACTAGGAAACGTTCACGGCCACGTTTCAGCCAGCTCCCAGCCGGCAGGGTCCATGGCCGTGAACCATGAGGGAACGCTCACTCAAAAGACTGAGCCTAAGTGCCCTCCTCGTGCCCACAGGGTGCATCAACCACACTGAAAGACATAGATATCATGTGAAAACAGACATTGAACACCAGGGAAGACAGACCACAAGCATATCTGCTTTGATAATGCCCACCCCACCCAATGGAACCTGGCAATTCGTCACTGCCACAGCAACACACTAAGAATCTCAGAGAGATCAAAGGTACGATCCCCGAGGACCACAGACAGACTTACAACAGAAGACCTTTGCTACGCAAGGGTACCTGAAAGCTTAAATGGCACAGTGGCTGTCCACAGCAGTGCATCAGGCATCGCAACGGTGCCCCCACCTCCGGCCCGCATAAACCTCTGGCTGTTTGAAAGGCCCGCGTGCCACACGGGCCGGCCACCACATGCCCTCTGGGAGAACATACATGTCTGCTTTGATGACGCTGGCCACACCCCATGCATTCGGGCACTTCTTCACTGCCACAGCGACACTACCGAGGACCTCAGAGAGTTCAAAGCCACTGTCCCCGAGGATCACACACAGACATTCAATGGAAGACCTCTGTCACGCGAGGGGACTTTCAAGTCTGGAAGGGCACAGTGGCTGTCCACGGCAGTGCACCGGGCTTCGCCACGGTGCCCCCACCTCCGGCCCGCATAAACCTCTGGCTGTTTGAAAGGCCCGCGTGCCACACGGGCCGGCCACCTCATGCCCTCTGGGAGAAACACTTTCGCGCTGCACATTCCCAGAAGAGGGAACAAAGCGGCCAAAGCGCACGCTCGCATAACTCACCTTCCTCCGAGGAGGCCGGCACCAATACCTCAGCATGTCCATCTACTCTAGGTGCCGCAAGACACCCTTTGGGAGTCATTCCTCCGGCAACGGGATCGCAGCTGATCACAATTTACCTACCTCACCGCATCCTCATGAACTGCCAAAGCCTCCACTGCTTAGGCAGCTGATGCCAGCCCATCACGAACGGGACACATCCTCGGGAAGCCGAGGCCGACACCTGCCACCCAATGATGACATTCTATTTCATGACATCACAAAGGTCCTGTCCTCATCATCCCTTACATTCCTGTCCCGACCATCAGCCACCACGCAGGCTTAAACGGAGCACCGCCCTCGCCCCACTCCACGAGGACCCACTTGTCCCCAACACTCTGCCGGGAGTTAAAGTAGAGGAGCAGACAAGGGCAACACTGAGGCCTAATCCATCAGCCACTTTAGGCTGACGCACACCCCGAGACACACCCGTCCACAGCTCCAGCCTCACTTGGCAGTCAAGAAAATCACCATGACCAACGCAAGAACAGGGAGGGCCACAGGCCTGGCCTGAGGCTCCAGGCTCCAACCAGAGCAGCTTGCTCATTTTGGCCTCCAGAATTAAACCCCGAAGCGGCATGCACGAAGTGTGAGCCTGGCCCAAACACACTTTTCCGAGCTGCAAGCTCACTTGGCCTACACCAGCACACACTCCGACTCTGAAGACAAGCAGGAGAGCACGCCCTCTCGCATTGTCTCAACGGCCTTGCAGCAGAGACCTGATATTCATAGACGACCCAGCTTATCGGTACACACAGTCCACCCTCAGACAGGAACCCCTCCAATATTAGGAGCCCTGGGTGGTGTTTGCATGCATGCCAGCAGGGGATGCTGACCCTCCCTCCTCACGGTCCCTTACCCCCGAGAGAGGAAACGTGCTGGACATCGGTTTCGATGAGGAGACGGTAGAGGGTTCTCACTCATTTTGTTCAGATTTTCCAAAGAATGCATACAAGGGTGTCATCATCGATCCAAGCACGTGCTGGGAGGCTGCAGAACACAACCGGGCATGTCGTGGGGGCCTGCAGAGGAGCCATGACCCCGTAGTACTCCAAAATCCTGGGGAATCTACAGTCCTCAGGCCACTCAGCAAGAGCAACAGTCAATCCACTCTGGCAGCCACTGGGCCCGTTTGAGGAAAACCTCATATCCAATGGCACATCTCAGGGTGGGTGAATGCCTACCTTCCGGAGTTAGCCACGGTCACACTTAGCAACACGCGCCTGCCCCATTTTTCCAGTTCTCTTTAGCACCTCCAGTCATCAGACAACGCGAAGGTCTTCTGGTCTTTGCCGACGGCCAGCCTTGCCCAGCAGCTACACCTGAGAAGTGGACATAGATCACACAGGCTTCAGAATGGACCGGGTTCCTAAGAGAACATGATTCACACGAATGTTTACCTGGGCTTGAGCCCAGACCCTGCTTCCCAAGGACCTCTACCCTTACCGAGAACTCAATGTTTGTCTAGCTGCACAACTGCAGGAAGCTAGGCATGTACGTTGGCCGGTGTGTGAGAGGGAGTATGTGTGTGTTCACGCGTGTGAACGTGTGTGACAGTGACTGGGCACGAGGATGCGCGCTTCTGGGCTTCTCTGTGTGCCTCTGAATCCGCATCTTGGTCTCTGTGTGTCGCTGTGGCCCTCTGCTGTGACCTCGAACAATAAAACCCACACTTTATACACAGCGCCCTGCCGTTGGACCCCCCAATTGAATGGAGAAAGACCCCTGCAAGCTTCAAGAGGCTGAATGTGAACTTTGACCCCCCAGGGGCTGTTGACATAGGCCACGGGAGATCCTGCCAGCTTGTAGCACATCTGATGTGCACTTGGGGCCACTCCCGGCACTTCTGGAAGCAAGGAAACAGCCTATGGGCGGGCCAATACCTTCGTGCAGCTGGCTACATTCAAGATGCAGCCCGGCACCTCTGAAGGGGCTAACCAAATTCAGCCCAAGTGACAATCCTCGCCAACTAGGCCAAATCACGTTCCGAGGACCCATGGGAATGTCCACCACAGGAGGCGGTGGGCTTCAGCAACCATGACCCAGGTGCCAACCCCACGGCCGAAACTAGGCCACCTTCCCGGCCACGTGTCGCCAGCGCCCAGCCGGAAGGTTTCGCGGCCCTGAATCCGGAGTAAGCGCTCAAATGCTTGACAGCTTCGTCCTGTGTGCCCTCCTCCTGCTCACAGGGCAACTTGACCCTACTGGAAGCAAACACGGGGACACTGTACACCAGGGAAGACAGACCACAAGCGTGTCGGCTTTGATGACACCGACCTTACCCCATGCATCCTGGCACTTCTGCACTGCCACAGCGACACTACTAAGGATCTCACAGAGATCAAAGGCACTGTCCCCGAGGACCACAGACAGATTTCAAACGCAAGACCTGTGACACGCGAGGGCACCGGGAAGGTTCAGAGGGAACAGTGGCTGTCCACAGCAGCGCACCTGGCATCGCAACAGTGCCACCATCTCTGCCCCGCCAACGGACTGCTCCAGATAAACCTCTGGCTGTTCTAAAAGCCTGCCTGCCACACGGGCCGGCCGCGTCATGCCCTCCGGGGGAAACACTTTCGCTTTGCACATTCCCAAACGAGGGAACAGAGTGGCCAAAGGGCATGTTCGCATAACTCAACTACCCCCAAGGAGACCGGCAAAGACGCCTCAGGATGTCTACATTCTCTACGTCCCGCAAGACACCCTTGGGGCGTGATTCGTCCGGCAATGGAATCACAACTCTAGGCAGGTTACCTACCTCCCCGCATCCACGTGAACTGCCAAAGCCATCCCCTCCATAGGCAGCTGATGCCAGCCCATCATGAACATGACACATCCTTGGGAAGCCGAGGCTAGTGCCTGCAACCAAATGATGCCAGCCCATGCCACAACATCACACAGGACCTGTCCTCGTCACGCCTTACCGTTCTGTCCAGTCCATCGGCCACCACGCAGGCTTAAATACAGTCCTCGGTCCTCACTCCAATGCACCGTGACCCACTTGCAGCCTGTTGCAGTATAGGAGCTCACAAGGGCAACGGTGAAGCCTACTCCCTCAGCACCCTTCTGCAGGGGCTGAACCCGAGCCCACCGCCACGCACAGCCCTAGACCGACCGGGCACTCAAGATCCTCACCGCGGCACACGCAACAACAGGGAAGGCCACAGGCCTGGCCTGAGGCTCCAGGCTGCAACAAAGGAAGCTTGCTCATTTCGGCTTCCGGACTCAAACAGAGAAGCGGCATGCACAAAGTGTGATCCTGGACAAAACACACCTATCCAAGCTGCAAGCTCACTGGGCCTAGAACAGCACACACTCCGACTCTGAAGACCAGAAGGGGAGCTAGCTGCCTCGCAATCCCTCACCGGCCTTTCAGCAGGGACCTGCGATTCATGGACGACGCAGCTAATGTGCAGACACGGTTGACCCTTAGACGGGAGCCCCTCCAATGCTGGAGCCCTGGGTGGTGCTTGCATGCATGGCGGCAGGGGACGCGGGACCTAACTCCTCACTTTCCCCTAACCCTGAGAGAGGAAACGTCCTGGACGTCAGTTTTGATGGGGAGACGGTACAGCCTTCTCAATGATTTTGTTCAGATTTTCCAAGGTATGCACACAAGGGTGTCATCATCGATCGAAGCACATGCTGGGACGCTGCAGAACACAACCGGGCAGGCCGCGGGGCTGTGCAGGGGAGCCTAGACCTCGGAGTACTCCAAAAGAGTGGGGAATACACAGCCCTCAGGCATCTCAGCAAGAGCAACAGTCAAACCACTCTTGCAGCCACTGGGCCCGTCTGAGGAAACCTAACATCCAATGGCACATCTTGGGGTGGGTGAATGCCTACCGACCTGTGTTGTCCACGTCCACGCTCGGCAACATGGCCCTGCTCTCTTGTTCCAGTTCTGCTCATCACCTCCCGGCGTCAGACCACGCAAACGTCCTGTTCTCTTTGCCATCGGCCAGCCTTGCCAATCAACTGCACCTGAGAAGTGGACAGAAATCACTCAGGATTCAGACTTGGACCGCGGTCCTCTAGAACGTGACTCATGAGAACATTTCCCTGGGCTGGAGCCCCGAACCTGCTTCACAAGGACCTCTATCCCTTACGAAGACCTGAATGTTTGCCTGACAGCACGACTGCAGTAAGTTAGGCACGTACGTTGGCCGTTGTGTGTGAGGGTGTATGTGTGCGTTCCTGCTTGCGCGCGGGCGTGACAGTGACTGCGTGGGACGACGCGCTTGTGGGTTTCTGTGTGGGCCTCTGAATCCGCGTCTTGGTCTTTGTGTATCCTTGAGGCCCTCGGCAGTGACCTTGAACAGTAAAAGTCGCAGTTTATACACAGCACCGAGGCTTTGGACCACCCCACTGAATGCAGAAAGTCCCCTGTCAGCTTCAAGAGGCCACATGTGGACTTTGTCCCCCCGAGGCTGTTGAGATAGGCAACGGTCTCCCGCTCTCCCACAGCCATGCCTTCTGACCAAAGCACAAAGATTCGTCCAGACCTGCCTCCCGGCCGTGGGTGTCACATGTACGTGGCCCTGGAGACCCTGCCACCTAGGAGCACATCTGATGTCCACCTGGGGCCACTCCCAGCACTTTGGGAAGCAAGGAAACCTCCCATGGTTGGCGTTGACACTGACCTTCAGCTGGCTACAGGCAAGACGCAGCCCCGCACCTCTCAAGGGGCTAGCGGACTTCAGCCCAAGTGCCACTTCTCGCCAACTAGGACAAATCACGCTCTGTGGACCCTTGGGAATGCCCACCACGGGAAGTGCTGGGCTTTAGGAACCATGAGCCAGGCTGGAACCCCACGACGGAAAGTAGGCCATTTTCCCGGCCACGTCTCGCCAGCTCCCAGCCGGCACGTTTGGCAGCCCAAAACCCGGAGCAAACGCTCAAATGCTTGACAGCCTCGGCCTACGTGCCCACCTC
>NC_041224.1:71849234-71850085 GCF_002837175.3 Physeter macrocephalus | reverse complement strand
TAGTACTCCAAAACCCTGGGGAATCTACAGTCCTCAGGCCACTCAGCAAGAGCAACAGTCAATCCACTCTGGCAGCCACTGGGCCCGTCTGAAGAAAACCTCATATCCAATGGCACATTTCAGGGTGGGTGAATGCCTACCTTCCGGATTTAGCCACGGTCACACTTAGCAACACGCGCCTGCCCCATTTTTCCAGTTCTCCTTAGCACCTCCAGTCATCAGACAACGCGAAGGTCTTCTGGTCTTTGCCGACGGCCAGCCTTGCCCAGCACCTACACCTGAGAAGTGGATATAGATCACACAGGCTTCAGAATTGGACCGGGTTCCTAAGAGAACATGATTCACACGAATGTTTACCTGGGCTTGAGCCCAGACCCTGCTTCCCAAGGACCTCTACCCTTACCGAGAACTCAATGTTTGTCTAGCTGCACAACTGCAGGAAGCTAGGCACGTACGTTGGCCGGTGTGTGAGAGGGAGTATGTGTGTGTTCACGCGTGTGAACGTGTGTGACTGTGACTGGGCACGAGGACGCGCGCTTCTGGGCTTCTCTGTGTGCCTCTGAATCCGCATCTTGGTCTCTGTGTGTCGCTGTGACCCTCTGCTGAGACCTCGAACAATAAAACCCACACTTTATACACAGCGCCCTGCCGTTGGACCCCCCAATTGAATGGAGAAAGACCCCTGCAAGCTGCAAGAGGCTGAATGTGAACTTTGACCCCCCAGGGGCGGTTGACATAGGCCACGGGAGATCCTGCCAGCTTGTAGCACATCTAATGTGCACTTGGGGCCACTCCCAGCACTTCTGGAAGCAAGGAAACAGCCTATGGGCGGGCCAATACCTTCGTGCAGC
>NC_041224.1:71842884-71848423 GCF_002837175.3 Physeter macrocephalus | reverse complement strand
ACAGCGACACTACTAAGGTTCTCACAGGGATCAAAGGCACTGTCCCCGAGGACCACACACAGATTTCAAACGCAAGACCTGTGCCACGCGAGGGGACCGGGATGCTTCAAAGGGAACAGTGGCTGTCCACAGCAGTGCACCTGGCATCGCAACAGTGCCACCATCTCTGCCCCGCCAACGGGCTGCTCCAGATAAACCTCTGGCTGTTCTAAAAGCCTGCCTGCCACACGGGCCGGCCGCGTCATGCCCTCCGGGAGAAACACTTTCGCTTTGCACATTCCCAAACGAGGGAACAGAGTGGCCAAAGGGCATGTTCGCATAACTCAACTACCCCCAAGGAGACCAGCAAAGACGCCTCAGGATGTCTACATTCTCTACGTCCCGCAAGACACCCTTGGGGCGTCATTCGTCCGGCAATGGAATCACAACTCTAGGCAGGTTACCTACCACCCCGCATCCACGTGAACTGCCAAAGCCATCCCCTCCATAGGCAGCGGATGCCAGCCCATCAAGAACATGACACATCCTTGGGAAGCCGAGGCTAGTGCCTGCAACCAAATGATGCCAGCCCATGCCACAACATCACACAGGACCTGTCCTCGTCACGCCTTACCGTTCTGTCCAGTCCATCGGCCACCACGCAGGCATAAATACGGCCCTCGGTCCTCACCCCAATGCACCGTGACCCACTTGCAGCCAACACTGTGCCGGGAGCTGCAGTACAGGAGCTCACAAGGGCAACAGCGAAGCCTACTCCCTCAGCACCCTTCTGCAGGGGCTGAACAAGAGCCCACCGCAACGCACTGCCCTAGACCGCCCGTGCCAGCCCATCATGAACATGACACATCCTTGGGAAGCCGAGGCTAGTGCCTGAAACCAAATGATGCCAGCCCATGCCACAATATCACACATGACCTGTCCTCGTCACGCCATACCTTTCTGTCCAGTCCATCGGCCACCACGCAGGCTTAAATACAGCCCTCGGTCCTCACCCCACTGCACCGTGACCCACTTGCAGCCTGTTGCAGTACAGGAGCTCACAAGGGCAACAGCGAAGCCTACTCCCTCAGCACCCTTCTGCAGGGGCTGAACCCGAG
The DNA here is from genome assembly GCF_002837175.3 of Physeter macrocephalus. Lineage (NCBI taxonomy): Eukaryota > Metazoa > Chordata > Mammalia > Artiodactyla > Physeteridae > Physeter > Physeter macrocephalus. The sequence continues at coordinate 71,847,326 of NC_041224.1, read as the reverse complement.
CCCACCGCCACGCACTGCCCTAGACCGACCGGGCACTCTAGATCCTCACCGCGCCACACGCAACAACAGGGAAGGACACAGGCCTGGCCTGAGGCTCCAGGCTGCAACAAAGGAAGCTTGCTCTTTTCGGCTTCTGGACTCAAACCCAGAAGCGGCATGCACAAAGTGTGATCCTGGACAAAACACACCTACCCAAGCTGCAAGCTCACTGGGCCTAGAACAGCACACACTCCGACTCTGAAGACCAGAAGGGGACCTAGCTGCCTCGCAATCCCTCACCGGCCTTTCAGCAGGGACCTGCGATTCATGGACGACGCAGCTAATGTGCAGACACGGTTGACCCTTAGACGGGAGCCCCTCCAATGCTGGAGCACTGGGTCGTGCTTGCATGCATGGCGGCAGGGGACGCGGGCCCTAACTCCTCACTCTCCCCTACCCCTGAGAGAGGAAACGTCCTGGACCTCACTTTTGATGGGGAGACGGTACAGCCTTCTCACTGATTTTGCTCAGATTTTCCAAGGTATGCACACAAGGGTGTCATCATCGATCGAAGCACATGCTGGGACGCTGCAGAACACAACCGGGCAGGCCGCGGGGCTGTGCAGGGGAGCCTAGAGCTCGGAGTACTCCAAAAGAGTGGGGAATACACAGCCCTCAGGCCTCTCAGCAAGAGCAACAGTCAAACCACTCTTGCAGCCACTGGGCCCGTCTGAGGAAAACCTAACATCCAATGGCACATCTTGGGGTGGCTGAATGCCTACCGACCTGGGTTATCCACGTCCACGGTCGGCAACATGGCCCAGCTCTCTTGTTCCAGTTCTCCTCATCACCTCCAGTCGTCAGACCACGCAAACGTCCTGTGTTCTTTGCCATCGGCCAGCCTTGCCAATCAACTGCACCTGAGAAGTGGACAGAAATCACTCAGGAGTCAGACTTGCACCGGGGTCCTCTAGAACGTGATTCATGAGAACATTTCCCTGGGCTGGAGCCCCGAACCTGCTTCACAAGGACCTCTATCCCTTACGAAGCCCTGAATGTTTGCCTGACAGCACGACGGCAGTAAGTTAGGCACGTACGTTGGCCGTTGTGTGTGAGGGTGTATGTGTGTGTTCCTGCGTGCGCGCGGGCGTGACAGTGACTGCGCGGGATGACGCGCTTGGGGGTTTCTGTGTGGGCCTCTGAATCCGCGTCTTGGTCTTTGTGTATCCTTGAGGCCCTCGGCAGTGACCTTGAACAGTAAAAGTCGCAGTTTATACACAGCACCGAGGCTTTGGACCACCCCACTGAATGCAGAAAGTCCCCTGTCAGCTTCAAGAGGCCACATGTGGACTTTGTCCCCCCGAGGCTGTTGAGATAGGCAACGGTCTCCCGCTCTCCCACAGCCATGCCTTCTGACCAAAGCACAAAGATTCGTCCAGACCTGCCTCCCGGCCGTGGGTGTCACATGTACGTGGCCCTGGAGACCCTGCCACCTAGGAGCACATCTGATGTCCACCTGGGGCCACTCCCAGCACTTTGGGAAGCAAGGAAACCTCCCATGGTTGGCGTTGACACTGACCTTCAGCTGGCTACAGGCAAGACGCAGCCCCGCACCTCTCAAGGGGCTAGCGGACTTCAGCCCAAGTGCCACTTCTCGCCAACTAGGACAAATCACGCTCGGTGGACCCTTGGGAATGCCCACCACGGGAAGTGCTGGGCTTCAGGAACCATGAGCCAGGCTGGAACCCGACGACGGAAACTAGGCCATTTTCCAGGCCACGTCTCGACAGCTCCCAGCCGGCACGTTTGGCAGCCCAAAACCCGGAGCAAACGCTCAAATGCTTGACAGCCTCGGCCTACGTGCCCACCTCATGCCCGCACGGCGACTCGACCTTGCTGGAAGCCACAGACGCCATGCGAACATGGGGACGCTGTACACCAAGGAAGACAGACCGCATACATGTCTGCTTTGATGACGCTGACCACACCCCATGCATTCGGGCACTTCTTCACTGCCACAGCGACACTACCGAGGACCTCAGAGAGTCCAAAGCCACTGTCCCCGAGGATCACACACAGACATTCAATGGAAGACCTCTGTCACGCGAGGGGACTTGCAAGTCAGAAAGGGCACAGTGGCTGTCCACGGCAGTACACCGGGCTTCGCAACGGTGCCCCCACCTCCGGCCCGCATAAACCTCTGGCTGTTTGAAAGGCCCGCGTGCCACACGGGCCGGCCACCTCATGCCCTCTGGGAGAAACACTTTCGCGCTGCACATTCCCAGAAGAGGGAACAAAGCGGCCAAAGCGCACGCTCGCATAACTCACCTTCCTCCGAGGAGGCCGGCACCAATACCTCAGCATGTCCATCTACTCTAGGTGCCGCAAGACACCCTTTGGGAGTCATTCCTCCGGCAACGGGATCGCAGCTGATCACAATTTACCTACCTCACCGCATCCTCATGAACTGCCAAAGCCTCCACTGCTTAGGCAGCTGATGCCAGCCCATCACGAACGGGACACATCCTCGGGAAGCCGAGGCCGACACCTGCCACCCAATGATGACATTCTATTTCATGACATCACAAAGGTCCTGTCCTCATCATCCCTTACATTCCTGTCCCGGCCATCAGCAACCACGCAGGCTTAAACGGAGCACCGCCCTCGCCCCACCCCACGAGGACCCACTTGTCCCCAACACTCTGCCGGGAGCTAAAGGAGGGGAGCAGACAAGGGCAACACTGAGGCCTAATCCATCAGCCACTTTAGGCCGACGCCCACCCCGAGCCACACCCGTCCACAGCTCCGGCCTCACTTGGCAGTCAAGAAAGTCACCGTGCCAAACGCAAGAACAGGGAGGGCCACAGGCCTGGCCTGAGGCACCAGGCTCCAACCAGAGAACCTTGCTCATGTTGGCCACCAGAATTAAACCCCGAAGCGGCATGCACGAAGCGTGAGCCTGGCCCAAACACACTTTTCCAAGCTGCAAGCTCACTTGGCCTACACCAGCACACACTCCGACTCTGAAGACAAGCAGGAGAGCACGCCCTCTCGCATTGCCCCAATGGCCTTGGCCCTGAATGTTTGCCTGACAGCACGACGGCAGTAAGTTAGGCACGTACGTTGGCCGTTGTGTGTGAGGGTGTATGTGTGTGTTCCTGCGTGCGCGCGGGCGTGACAGTGACTGCGCGGGATGACGCGCTTGGGGGTTTCTGTGTGGGCCTCTGAATCCGCGTCTTGGTCTTTGTGTATCCTTGAGGCCCTCGGCAGTGACCTTGAACAGTAAAAGTCGCAGTTTATACACAGCACCGAGGCTTTGGACCACCCCACTGAATGCAGAAAGTCCCCTGTCAGCTTCAAGAGGCCACATGTGGACTTTGTCCCCCCGAGGCTGTTGAGATAGGCAACGGTCTCCCGCTCTCCCACAGCCATGCCTTCTGACCAAAGCACAAAGATTCGTCCAGACCTGCCTCCCGGCCGTGGGTGTCACATGTACGTGGACCTGGAGACCCTGCCACCTAGGAGCACATCTGATGTCCACCTGGGGCCACTCCCAGCACTTTGGGAAGCAAGGAAACCTCCCATGGTTGGCGTTGACACTGACCTTCAGCTGGCTACAGGCAAGACGCAGCCCCGCACCTCTCAAGGGGCTAGCGGACTTCAGCCCAAGTGCCACTTCTCGCCAACTAGGACAAATCACGTTCTGTGGGCCCTTGGGGATGCCCCCCACGGGAAGTGCTGGGCTTTAGCAACCATGAGCCAGGTTGGAACCCCCTGACGGAAACTAGGCCATTTTCCCGGCCACGTCTCGCCAGCTCCCAGCCGGCACGTTTGGCAGCCCTAAACCCGGAGCCAACGCTCAAATGCTTGACAGCCTCGGCCTACGTGCCCACCTCCTGCCCGCACGGCGACTCGACCTTGCTGGAAGCCACAGACTCCATGCGAACATGGGGACGCTGTACACCAAGGAAGAAAGACCGCATACATGTCTGCTTTGATGACGCTGACCACACCCCATGCATTCGGGCACTTCTTCACTGCCACAGCGACACTACCGAGGACCTCAGAGAGTTCAAAGCCACTGTCCCCGAGGATCACACACAGACATTCAACGGAAGACCTCTGTCACGCGAGGGGACTTGCAATTCTGAAAGGGCACAGTGGCTGTCCATGCAGTGCACCGGGTTTCGCATCGGTGCCCCCACCTCCGGCCCGCATAAACCTCTGGCTGTTTGAAAGGCCCGCGTGCCACATGGGCCGGCCACCTCATGCCCTCTGGGAGAAACACTTTCGCGCTGCACATTCCCAGACGAGGGAACAAAGCGGCAAAAGCGCACGCTCGCATAACTCACCTTCCTCTTAGGAGGCCGGCACCAATACCTCAGCATGTCCATCTACTCTAGGTGCCGCAAGACACCCTTTGGGAGTCATTCCTCCGGCAACGGGATCGCAGCTGATCACAA
>NC_041224.1:71837184-71841599 GCF_002837175.3 Physeter macrocephalus | reverse complement strand
GCCCTGAATGTTTGCCTGACAGCACGACGGCAGTAAGTTAGGCACGTACGTTGGCCGTTGTGTGTGAGGGTGTATGTGTGTGTTCCTGCGTGCGCGCGGGCGTGACAGTGACTGCGCGGGATGACGCGCTTGGGGGTTTCTGTGTGGGCCTCTGAATCCGCGTCTTGGTCTTTGTGTATCCTTGAGGCCCTCGGCAGTGACCTTGAACAGTAAAAGTCGCAGTTTATACACAGCACCGAGGCTTTGGACCACCCCACTGAATGCAGAAAGTCCCCTGTCAGCTTCAAGAGGCCACATGTGGACTTTGTCCCCCCGAGGCTGTTGAGATAGGCAACGGTCTCCCGCTCTCCCACAGCCATGCCTTCTGACCAAAGCACAAAGATTCGTCCAGACCTGCCTCCCGGCCGTGGGTGTCACATGTACGTGGACCTGGAGACCCTGCCACCTAGGAGCACATCTGATGTCCACCTGGGGCCACTCCCAGCACTTTGGGAAGCAAGGAAACCTCCCATGGTTGGCGTTGACACTGACCTTCAGCTGGCTACAGGCAAGACGCAGCCCCGCACCTCTCAAGGGGCTAGCGGACTTCAGCCCAAGTGCCACTTCTCGCCAACTAGGACAAATCACGTTCTGTGGGCCCTTGGGGATGCCCCCCACGGGAAGTGCTGGGCTTTAGCAACCATGAGCCAGGTTGGAACCCCCTGACGGAAACTAGGCCATTTTCCCGGCCACGTCTCGCCAGCTCCCAGCCGGCACGTTTGGCAGCCCTAAACCCGGAGCCAACGCTCAAATGCTTGACAGCCTCGGCCTACGTGCCCACCTCCTGCCCGCACGGCGACTCGACCTTGCTGGAAGCCACAGACGCCATGCGAACATGGGGACGCTGTACACCAAGGAAGACAGACCGCATACATGTCTGCTTTGATGACGCTGACCACACCCCATGCATTCGGGCACTTCTTCACTGCCACAGAGACACTACCGAGGACCTCAAAGAATTCAAATCCACTGTCCCAGAGGATCACACACAGACATTCAACGGAAGACCTCTGCCACGCGAGGGGACTTGCAAGTCAGAAAGGGCACAGTGGCTGTCCACGGCAGTGCACCGGGCTTCGCCACGGTGCCCCCACCTCCGTCCCGCATAAACCTCTGGCTGTTTGAAAGGACCGCGTGCCACACGGGCCGGCCACCTCATGCCCTCTGGGAGAAACACTTTCGCTCTGCACATTCCCAGACGAGGGAACAAAGCAGCCAAAGCGCACACTCGCATAAATCACCTTCCTCCTAGGAGGCCGGCACCAATACCTCAGCATGTCCATCTACTCTAGGTCCCGCAAGACACCCTTTGGGAGTCATTCCTCCGGCCACGGGATCGCAGCTGATCACAAGTTACCTACCTCACCGCATCCTCATGAACTGCCAAAGCCTCCACTGCTTAGGCAGCTGATGCCAGCCCATCACGAACGGGACACATCCACGGGAAGCCGAGGCCGACACCTGCCACCCAATGATGACATTCTATTTCATGACATCACAAAGGTCCTGTCCTCATCATCCCTTACATTCCTGTCCCGGCCATCAGCAACCACGCAGGCTTAAACGGAGCACCGCCCTCGCCCCACCCCACGAGGACCCACTTGTCCCCAACACTCTGCCGGGAGCTAAAGGAGGGGAGCAGACAAGGGCAACACTGAGGCCTAATCCATCAGCCACTTTAGGCCGACGCCCACCCCGAGCCACACCCGTCCACAGCTCCGGCCTCACTTGGCAGTCAAGAAAGTCACCGTGCCAAACGCAAGAACAGGGAGGGCCACAGGCCTGGCCTGAGGCACCAGGCTCCAACCAGAGAACCTTGCTCATGTTGGCCACCAGAATTAAACCCCGAAGCGGCATGCACGAAGCGTGAGCCTGGCCCAAACACACTTTTCCAAGCTGCAAGCTCACTTGGCCTACACCAGCACACACTCCGACTCTGAAGACAAGCAGGAGAGCACGCCCTCTCGCATTGCCCCAATGGCCTTGCAGCAGAGACCTGATATCCATAGACGACCCAGCTTATGGGTACACACAGTCCACCCTCAGACAGGAACCCCTCTAATATTAGGAGCCCTGGGTGGTGTTTGCATGCATGCCAGCAGGGGACGCTGGCCCTCCCTCCTCACGGTCCCCTACCCCCCAGAGAGAGGAAACGTGCTGGACCTCAGTTTCGATGAGGAGACGGTAGAGGGTTCTCACTCATTTTGTTCAGATTTTCCAAGGAATGCATACAAGGGTGTCATCATCGATCCAAGCACGTGCTGGGAGGCTGCAGAACACAACCGGGCATGTCGTGGGGGCCTGCAGAGGAGCCATGACCCCGTAGTACTCCAAAACCCTGGGGAATCTACAGTCCTCAGGCCACTCAGCAAGAGCAACAGTCAATCCACTCTGGCAGCCACTGGGCCCGTTTGAGGAAAACCTCATATCCAATGGCACATCTCAGGGTGGGTGAATGCCTACCTTCCGGAGTTAGCCACGGTCACACTTAGCAACACGCGCCTGCCCCATTTTTCCAGTTCTCCTTAGCACCTCCAGTCATCAGACAACGCGAAGGTCTTCTGGTCTTTGCCGACGGCCAGCCTTGCCCAGCAGCTACACCTGAGAAGTGGACATAGATCACACAGGCTTCAGAATGGACCGGGTTCCCAAGAGAACATGATTCACACGAATGTTTACCTGGGCATGAGCCCAGACCCTGCTTCCCAAGGACCTCTACCCTTACCGAGAACTCAATGTTTGTCTAGCTGCACAACTGCAGGAAGCTAGGCACGTACGTTGGCCGGTGTGTGAGAGGGAGTATGTGTGTGTTCACGCGTGTGAACGTGTGTGACTGTGACTGGGCACGAGGACGCGCGCTTCTGGGCTTCTCTGTGTGCCTCTGAATCCGCATCTTGGTCTCTGTGTGTCGCTGTGGCCCTCTGCTGAGACCTCGAACAATAAAACCCACACTTTATACACAGCGCCCTGCCGTTGGACCCCCCAATTGAATGGAGAAAGACCCCTGCAAGCTTCAAGAGGCTGAATGTGAACTTTGACCCCCCAGGGGCTGTTGACATAGGCCACGGGAGATCCTGCCAGCTTGTAGCACATCTGATGTGCACTTGGGGCCACTCCCGGCACTTCTGGAAGCAAGGAAACAGCCTATGGGCGGGCCAATACCTTCGTGCAGCTGGCTACAGACAAGATGCAGCCCGGCACCTCTGAAGGGGCTAACCAAATTCAGCCCAAGTGACAATCCTCGCCAACTAGGCCAAATCACGTTCCGAGGACTCATGGGAATGTCCACCACAGGAGGCGGTGGACTTCAGCAACCATGACCCAGGTTCCAACCCCACGGCCGAAACTAGGCCACCTTCCCGGCCAAGTGTCGCCAGCGCCCAGCCGGAAGGGTTCGCGGCCCTGAATCCGGAGTAAGCGCTCAAATGCTTGACAGCTTCGTCCTGTGTGCCCTCCTCCTGCTCACAGGGCAACTTGACCCTACTGGAAGCAAACACGGGGACACTGTACACCAGGGAAGACAGACCGCAAGCGTGTCGGCTTTGATGACACCGACCTTACCCCATGCATCCTGGCACTTCTGCACTGCCACAGCGACACTACTAAGGATCTCACAGAGATCAAAGGCACTGTCCCCGAGGACCACAAACAGATTTCAAAAGCAAGACCTGTGCCACGCGAGGGGACCTGGAAGCTTCAGAGGGAACAGTTGCTGTCCACAGCAGCGCACCTGGCATCGCAACAGTGCCACCATCTCTGCCCCGCCAACGGACTGCTCCAGATAAACCTCTGGCTGTTCCAAAAGCCTGCCTGCCCCACGGGACGGCTGCATCATGCCCTCTGGGAGAAACACTTTCGCTTTGTACATTCCCAAATGAGGGAACAAAGTGGCCAAAGGGCATGTTCGCATAACTCACCTACCCCCAAGGAGACCGGCACAGACGCCTCAGGATGTCTATCTTCTCTACGTCCCGCAAGACACCCTTGGGGCGTCATTCGTCCGGCAATGGAATCACAACTCTAGGCAGGTTACCTACCTCCCCGCATCCACGTGAACTGCCAAAGCCATCCCCTCAATAGGCAACTGATGCCAGCCCATCATGAACATGACACATCCTTGGGAAGCCGAGGCTAGTGCCTGCAACCAAATGATGCCAGCCCATGCCACAACATCACACAGGACCTGTCCTCGTCATGCCTTACCTTTCTGTCCAGTCCATCGGCCACCACACAGGCTTAAATACAGCCTCCGGTCCTCACCCCACTGCACCGTGACCCACTTGCAGCCTGTTGCAGTACAGGAGCTCACAAGGGCAACAGCGAAGCCTACTCCCTCAGCACCCTTCTGCAGGGGCTGAACCCGAGCCCACCGCCAC
>NC_041224.1:71833566-71834323 GCF_002837175.3 Physeter macrocephalus | reverse complement strand
TCTGCCGGTAGTTAAAGTAGAGGAGCAGACAAGGGCAACACTGAGGCCTAATCCATCAGGCACTTTAGGCCGACGCCCACCCCGAGCCACACCCGTCCACAGCTCCGGCCTCACTTGGCAGTCAAGAAAGTCACCGTGCCAAACGCAAGAACAGGGAGGGCCACAGGCCTGGCCTGAGGCTCCAGGCTCCAACCAGAGAACCTTGCTCATTTTGGCCTCCAGAATTAAACCCCGAAGCGGCATGCACGAAGCGTGAGCCTGGCCCAAACACACTTTTCCAAGCTGCAAGCTCACTTGGCCTACACCAGCACACACTCCGACTCTGAAGACAAGCAGGAGAGCACGCCCTCTCGCATTGCCTCAATGGCCTTGCAGCAGAGACCTGATATTCATAGACGACCCAGCTTATGGGTACACACAGTCCACCCTCAGACAGGAACCCCTCTAATATTAGGAGCCCTGGGTGGTGTTTGCATGCATGCCAGCAGGGGACGCTGGCCCTCCCTCCTCACGGTCCCCTACCCCCGAGAGAGGAAACGTGCTGGACCTCAGTTTCGATGAGGAGACGGTAGAGGGTTCTCACTCATTTTGTTCAGATTTTCCAAGGAATGCATACAAGGGTGTCATCATCGATCCAAGCACGTGCTGGGAGGCTGCAGAACACAACCGGGCATGTCGAGGGGGCCTGCAGAGGAGCTATGACCCCATAGTACTCCAAAACCCTGGGGAATCTACAGTCCTCAGGCCACTCAGCAAG
>NC_041224.1:71823465-71833066 GCF_002837175.3 Physeter macrocephalus | reverse complement strand
CACAGAGATCAAAGGCACTGTCCCCGAGGACCACACACAGATTTCAAACGCAAAACCTGTGCCACGCGAGGGGACCGGGAAGCTTCAAAGGGAACAGTGGCTGTCCACAGCAGCGCACCTGGCATCGCAACAGTGCCACCATCTCTGCCCCGCCAACGGACTGCTCCAGATAAACCTCTGGCTGTTCCAAAAGCCTGCCTGCCACACGGGCCGGCCGCGTCATGCCCTCCGGGAGAAACACTTTCGCTTTGCACATTCCCAAACGAGGGAACAGAGTGGCCAAAGGGCATGTTCGCATAACTCAACTACCCCCAAGGAGACCGGCAAAGACGCCTCAGGATGTCTACATTCTCTACGTCCCGCAAGACACCCTTGGGGCGTCATTCGTCCGGCAATGGAATCACAACTCTAGGCAGGTTACCTACCTCCCCGCATCCACATGAACTGCCAAAGCCATCCCCTCCATAGGCAGCTGATGCCAGCCCATCACGAACATGACACATCCTTGGGAAGCCGAGGCTAGTGCCTGCAACCAAATGATGCCAGCCCATGCCACAACATCACACAGGACCTGTCCTCGTCACGCCTTACCGTTCTGTCCAGTCCATCGGCCACCACGCAGGCATAAATACGGCCCTCGGTCCTCACCCCAATGCACCGTGACCCACTTGCAGCCAACACTGTGCCGGGAGCTGCAGTACAGGAGCTCACAAGGGCAACAGCGAAGCCTACTCCCACAGCACCCTTCTGCAGGGGCTGAACCCGAGCCCACCGCCACGCACTGCCCTAGACCGACCGGGCACTCTAGACCCCCACCGCGCCACACGCAACAACAGGGAAGGACACAGGCCTGGCCTGAGGCTCCAGGCTGCAACAAAGGAAGCTTGCTCTTTTCGGCTTCTGGACTCAAACCCAGAAGCGGCATGCACAAAGTGTGATCCTGGACAAAACACACCTATCCAAGCTGCAAGCCCACTGGGCCTAGAACAGCACACACTCCGACTCTGAAGACCAGAAGGGGACCTAGCTGCCTCGCAATCCCTCACCGGCCTTTCAGCAGGGACCTGCGATTCATGGACGACGCAGCTAATGTGCAGACACGGTTGACCCTTAGACGGGAGCCCCTCCAATGCTGGAGCACTGGGTCGTGCTTGCATGCATGGCGGCAGGGGACGCGGGCCCTAACTCCTCACTCTCCCCTACCCCTGAGAGAGGAAACGTCCTGGACCTCACTTTTGATGGGGAGACGGTACAGCCTTCTCACTGATTTTGCTCAGATTTTCCAAGGTATGCACACAAGGGTGTCATCATCGATCGAAGCACATGCTGGGACGCTGCAGAACACAACCGGGCAGGCCGCGGGGCTGTGCAGGGGAGCCTAGAGCTCGGAGTACTCCAAAAGAGTGGGGAATACACAGCCCTCAGGCCTCTCAGCAAGAGCAACAGTCAAACCACTCTTGCAGCCACTGGGCCCGTCTGAGGAAAACCTAACATCCAATGGCACATCTTGGGGTGGCTGAATGCCTACCGACCTGGGTTATCCACGTCCACGGTCGGCAACATGGCCCAGCTCTCTTGTTCCAGTTCTCCTCATCACCTCCAGTCGTCAGACCACGCAAACGTCCTGTGTTCTTTGCCATCGGCCAGCCTTGCCAATCAACTGCACCTGAGAAGTGGACAGAAATCACTCAGGAGTCAGACTTGCACCGGGGTCCTCTAGAACGTGATTCATGAGAACATTTCCCTGGGCTGGAGCCCCGAACATGCTTCACAAGGACCTCTATCCCTTACGAAGACCTGAATGTTTGCCTGACAGCACGACGGCAGTAAGTTAGGCACGTACGTTGGCCGTTGTGTGTGAGGGTGTATGTGTGTGTTCCTGCGTGCGCGCGGGCGTGACAGTGACTGCGCGGGATGACGCGCTTGGGGGTTTCTGTGTGGGCCTCTGAATCCGCGTCTTGGTCTTTGTGTATCCTTGAGGCCCTCGGCAGTGACCTTGAACAGTAAAAGTCGCAGTTTATACACAGCACCGAGGCTTTGGACCACCCCACTGAATGCAGAAAGTCCCCTGTCAGCTTCAAGAGGCCACATGTGAACTTTGACCCCCAGAGGCTGTTGAAATAGGCAACGGTCTCCCGCTCTCCCACAGCCATGCCTTCTGACCAAAGCACAAAGATTCGTCCAGACCTGCCTCCCGGCCGTGGGTGTCACATGTACATGGACCTGGAGACCCTGCCACCTAGGAGCACATCTGATGTCCACCTGGGGCCACTCCCAGCACTTTGGGAAGCAAGGAAACCTCCCATGGTTGGCGTTGACACTGACCTTCAGCTGGCTACAGGCAAGACGCAGCCCCGCACCTCACAAGGGGCTAGCGGACTTCAGCCCAAGTGCCACTTCTCGCCAACTAGGACAAATCACGTTCTGTGGACCCTTGGGAAAGCCCACCACGGGAAGTGCTGGGCTTTAGCAACCATGAGCCAGGTTGGAACCCCCTGACGGAAACTAGGCCATTTCCCCGGCCACGTCTCGCCAGCTCCCAGCCGGCACGTTTGGCAGCCCTAAACCCGGAGCCAACGCTCAAGCAGCTTATGGGTACACACAGTCGACCCTCAGACAGGAACCCCTTCAATATTAGGAGCCCTGGGTGGTGTTTGCATGCATGCCAGCAGGGGATGCTGGCCCTCCCTCCTCACGGTCCCCTACCGCCGAGAGAGGAAACGTGCTGGACCTCAGTTTCGATGAGGAGACGGTAGAGGGTTCTGGTCCAAACACACTTTTCCAAACTGCAAGCTCACTTGGCCTACACTAGCACACACTCCGACTCTGAAGACCAGCAGGAGAGCACGCCCTCTCGCATTGCCTCAACGGCCTTGCAGCAGAGACCTGATATTCATAGACGAAGCAGCTTATGGGTACACACAGTCGCCCCTCAGACAGGAACCCCTTCAATATTAGGAGCCCTGGGTGGTGTTTGCATGCATGCCAGCAGGGGATGCTGGCCCTCCCTCCTTATGGTCCCCTACCCCCGAGAGAGGAAACGTGCTGGACCTCAGTTTCGATGAGGAGACAGTAGAGGGTTCTCACTCATTTTGTTCAGATTTTCCAAGGAATGCATACAAGGGTGTCATCATCGATCCAAGCACGTGCTGGGAGGCTGCAGAACACAACCGGGCATGTCGTGGGGGCCTGCAGAGGAGCCATGACCCCGTAGTACTCCAAAACCCTGGGGAATCTACAGTCCTCAGGCCACTCAGCAAGAGCAACAGTCAATCCACTCTGGCAGCCACTGGGCCCGTTTGAGGAAAACCTCATATCCAATGGCACATCTCAGGGTGGGTGAATGCCTACCTTCCGGAGTTAGCCACGGTCACACTTAGCAACACGCGCCTGCCCCATTTTTCCAGTTCTCCTTAGCACCTCCAGTCATCAGACAACGCGAAGGTCTTCTGGTCTTTGCCGACGGCCAGCCTTGCCCAGCAGCTACACCTGAGAAGTGGACATAGATCACACAGGCTTCAGAATGGACCGGGTTCCTAAGAGAACATGATTCACACGAATGTTTACCTGGGCTTGAGCCCAGACCCTGCTTCCCAAGGACCTCTACCCTTACCGAGAACTCAATGTTTGTCTAGCTGCACAACTGCAGGAAGCTAGGCACGTACGTTGGCCATTTTATGAGAGGGAGTATGTGTGTGTTCACGCGTGTGCACGTGTGTGACTGTGACTGGGTACGAGGACGCGCGCTTCTGGGCTTCTCTGTGTGCCTCTGAATCCGCATCTTGGTCTCTGTGTGTCGCTGTGGCCCTCTGCTGAGACCTCGAACAATAAAACCCACACTTTATACACAGGGCCCTGCCGTTGGACCCCCCCAATTAAATGGAGAAAGACCCCTGCAAGCTTCAAGAGGCTGAATGTGAACGTTGACCCCCCAGGGGCTGTTGACATAGGCCACGGGAGATCCTGCCAGCTTGTAGCACATCTGATGTGCAATTGGGGCCACTCCTACCATTTCTGGAAGCAAGGAAACAGCCTATGGGCGGGCCAATACCTTCGTGCAGCTGGCTACATTCAAGATGCAGCCCGGCACCTCTGAAGGGGCTAACCAAATTCAGCCCAAGTGACAATTCTCGCCAACTAGGCCAAATCACGTTCCGAGGGCCCATGGGAATGTCCACCACAGGAAGCGGTGGGCTTCAGCAGCCATGACCCAGGTTCCAACCCCACTGCGGAAACTAGGCCACCTTCCCGGCCAAGTGTCGCCAACGCCCAGCCAGAAGGGTTCGCGGCCCTGAATCCGGAGTAAGCGCTCAAATGCTTGACAGCTTCGTCCTGTGTGCCCTCCTCCTGCTCACAGGGCAACTTGACCCTACTGGAAGCAAACACGGGGACACTGTACACCAGGGAAGACAGACCGCAAGCGTGTCGGCTTTGGTGACACCGACCTTACCCCATGCATCCTGGCACTTCTGCACTGCAACAGCGACACTACTAAGGTTCTCACAGGGATCAAAGGCACTGTCCCCGAGGACCACACACAGATTTCAAACGCAAGACCTGTGCCACGCGAGGGGACCGGGAAGCTTCAAAGGGAACAGTGGCTGTCCACAGCAGCGCACCTGGCATCGCAACAGTGCCACCATCTCTGCCCCGCCAACGGGCTGCTCCAGATAAACCTCTGGCTGTTCTAAAAGCCTGCCTGCCACACGGGCCGGCCGCGTCATGCCCTCCGGGGGAAACACTTTCGCTTTGCACATTCCCAAACGAGGGAACAGAGTGGCCAAAGGGCATGTTCGCATAACTCAACTACCCCCAAGGAGACCGGCAAAGACGCCTCAGGATGTCTACATTCTCTACGTCCCGCAAGACACCCTTGGGGCGTGATTCGTCCGGCAATGGAATCACAACTCTAGGCAGGTTACCTACCTCCCCGCATCCACGTGAACTGCCAAAGCCATCCCCTCCATAGGCAGCTGATGCCAGCCCATCATGAGCATGACACATCCTTGGGAAACCGAGGCTAGTGCCTGCAACCAAATGATGCCAGCCCATGCCACAACATCACACAGGACCTGTCCTCGTCACGCCTTACCGTTCTGTCCAGTCCATCGGCCACCACGCAGGCTTAAATACAGCGCTCGGTCCTCACCCCACTCCACCGTGACCCACTTGCAGCCAACACTGTGCCGGGAGTTGCAGTACAGGAGCTCACAAGGGCAACAGCGAAGCCTACTCGCTCAGCACCCTTCTGCAGAGGCTGAACCCGAACCCAACGCCACGCACTGCCCTAGACCGACCGGGCACTCAAGATCCTCACCGCGCTATACGCAACAACAGGGAAGGCCACAGGCCTGGCCTGAGGCTCCAGGCTGCAACAAAGGAAGATTGCTCATTTCGGCTTCCGGACTCAAACCCAGGAGCGGCATGCACAAAGTGTGATCCTGGACAAAACACACCTAACCAAGCTGCAAGCTCACTGGGCCTAGAACAGCACACACTCCGACTCTGAAGACCAGAAGGGGAGCTAGCTGCCTCGCAATCCCTCACCGGCCTTTCAGCAGGGACCTGCGATTCATGGACGACCCAGCTAATGTGCAGACACGGTTGACCCTTAGACGGGAGCCCCTCCAATGTTGGAGCCCTGGGTGGTGCTTGCATGCATGGCGGCAGGAGACGCGGGCCCTAACTCCTCACACTCCCCTACTCCTGAGAGAGGAAACGACCTGGACCTCAGTTTTGATGGGGAGAGGGTACAGCGTTCTCACTGATTTTGTTCAGATTTTCCAAGGTATGCACACAAGAGGAAACGACTTGGACCTCAGTTTTGATGGGGAGACGGTACAGCGTTCTCACTGATTTTGTTCAGATTTTCCAAGGTATGCACACAAGGGTGTCATCATCGATCGAAGCACATGCTGGGACGCTGCAGAACACAACCGGGCAGGCCGCGGGGCTGTGCAGGGGAGCCTAGAGCTCGGAGTACTCCAAAAGAGTGGGGAATACACAGCCCTCAGGCCTCTCAGCAAGAGCAACAGTCAAACCACTCTTGCAGCCACTGGGCCCGTCTGAGGAAAACCTAATATTCAATGGCACATCTTGGGGTGGGTGAATGCCTACCGACTTGTGTTGTCCACGTCCACTCTCGGCAACATGGCCCAGCTCTCTGCTTCCAGTTCTCCTCATCACCTCCAGTCGTCAGACCACGCAAACGTCCTGTGTTCTTTGCCATCGGCCAGCCTTGCCAATCAACTGCACCTGAGAAGTGGACAGAAATCACTCAGGAGTCAGACTTGCACCGGGGTCCTCTAGAACGTGATTCATGAGAACATTTCCCTGGGCTGGAGCCCCGAACCTGCTTCACAAGGACCTCTATCCCTTACGAAGACCTGAATGTTTGCCTGACAGCACGACGGCAGTAAGTTAGGCACGTACGTTGGCCGTTGTGTGTGAGGGTGTATGTGTGTGTTCCTGCGTGCGCGCGGGCGTGACAGTGACTGCGCGGGATGACGCGCTTGGGGGTTTCTGTGTGGGCCTCTGAATCCGCGTCTTGGTCTTTGTGTATCCTTGAGGCCCTCGGCAGTGACCTTGAACAGTAAAAGTCGCAGTTTATACACAGCACCGAGGCTTTGGACCACCCCACTGAATGCAGAAAGTCCCCTGTCAGCTTCAAGAGGCCACATGTGAACTTTGACCCCCAGAGGCTGTTGAAATAGGCAACGGTCTCCCGCTCTCCCACAGCCATGCCTTCTGACCAAAGCACAAAGATTCGTCCAGACCTGCCTCCCGGCCGTGGGTGTCACATGTACATGGACCTGGAGACCCTGCCACCTAGGAGCACATCTGATGTCCACCTGGGGCCACTCCCAGCACTTTGGGAAGCAAGGAAACCTCCCATGGTTGGCGTTGACACTGACCTTCAGCTGGCTACAGGCAAGACGCAGCCCCGCACCTCTCAAGGGGCTAGCGGACTTCAGCCCAAGTGCCACTTCTCGCCAACTAGGACAAATCACGTTCTGTGGACCCTTGGGAATGCCCACCACGGGAAGTGCTGGGCTTTAGCAACCATGAGCCAGGTTGGAACCCCACGACGGAAACTAGGCCATTTTCCCGGCCACGGCTCGCCAGCTCCCAGCCGGCATGTTTGGCAGCCATAAACCCGGAGCAAACGCTCAAATGCTTGACAGCCTCGGCCTACCTGCCCACCTCCTGCCCGCACGGCGACTCGACCTTGCTGGAAGCCACAGACGCCATGCGAACATGGGGACGCTGTACACCAAGGAAGGCAGACTGAATACATGTCTGCTTTGATGACGCTGACCACACCCCATGCATTCTGGCATTTCTTCACTGCCACAGCGACACTACCGTGGACCTCAGAGTGTTGAAAGCCACTGTCCCCGAGGATCACACACAGACATTCAATGGAAGACCTCTGTCACGCGAGGGGACTTGCAAGTCAGAAAGGGCACAGTGGCTGTCCACGGCAGTGCACCGGGCTTCGCCACGGTGCCCCCACCTCCGGCCCGCATAAACCTCTGGCTGTTTGAAAGGCCCGCGTGCCACACGGGCCGGCCACCTCATGCCCTCTGGGAGAAACACTTTCGCGCTGCACATTCCCAGAAGAGGGAACAAAGCGGCCAAAGCGCACGCTCGCATAACTCACCTTCCTCCGAGGAGGCCGGCACCAATACCTCAGCATGTCCATCTACTCTAGGTGCCGCAAGACACCCTTTGGGAGTCATTCCTCCGGCAACGGGATCGCAGCTGATGACAAGTTACCTACCTCACCGCATCCTCATGAACTGCCAAAGCCTCCCCTTCTTAGGCAGCTGATGCCAGCCCATCACGAACGGGACACATCCTCGGGAAGCCGAGGCCGACACCTGCCACCCAATGATGACATTCTATTTCATGACATCACAAAGGTCCTGTCCTCATCATCCCTTACATTCCTGTCCCGGCCATCAGCCACCACGCAGGCTTAAACGGAGCACCGCCCTCGCCCCACTCCACGAGGACCCACTTGTCCCCAACACTCTGCCGGTAGTTAAAGTAGAGGAGCAGACAAGGGCAACACTGAGGCATAATCCATCAGCCACTTTAGGCCGACGCCCACCCCGAGCCACAGCCGACCACAGCTCCGGCCTCACTTGGCAGTCAAGAAAGTCACAGTGCCAAACGCAAGAACAGGGAGGGCCACAGGCCTGGCCTGAGGCTCCAGTCTCCAACCAGAGAACCTTGCTCGTTTTGGCCTCCAGAATTAAACCCCGAAGCGGCATGCACGAAGCGTGAGCCTGGCCCAAACACACTTTTCCAAGCTGCAAGCTCACTTGGCCTACACCAGCACACACTCCGACTCTGAAGACAAGCAGGAGAGCACGCCCTCTCGCATTGCCTCAACGGCCTTGCAGCAGAGACCTGATATTCATAGACGACCCAGCTTATGGGTGGACACAGTCGACCGTCAGACAGGAACCCCTCCAATATTAGGAGCCCTGGGTGTTTTTTGCATGCATGCCAGCAGGGGATGCTGGCCCTCCCTCCTCACGGTCCCCTACCGCCGAGAGAGGAAACGTGCTGGACCTCAGTTTCGATGAGGAGACGGTAGAGGGTTCTCACTCATTTTGTTCAGATTTTCCAAGGAATGCATACAAGGGTGTCATCATCGATCCAAGCACGTGCTGGGAGGCTGCAGAACACAACCGGGCATGTCGTGGGGGCCTGCAGAGGAGCCATGACCCCGTAGTACTCCAAAACCCTGGGGAATCTACAGTCCTCAGGCCACTCAGCAAGAGCAACAGTCAATCCACTCTGGCAGCCACTGGGCCCGTCTGAGGAAAACCTCATATCCAATGGCACATCTCAGGTTGGGTGAATGCCTACCTTCCGGAGTTAGCCACGGTCACACATAGCAACACGCGCCTGTCCCATTTTTCCAGTTCTCCTTAGCACCTCCAGTCATCAGACAACGCGAAGGTCTTCTGGTCTTTGCCGACGGCCAGCCTTGCCCAGCAGCTACACCTGAGAAGTGGACATAGATCACACAGGCTTCAGAATGGACCGGGTTCCCAAGAGAACATGATTCACACGAATGTTTACCTGGGCATGAGCCCAGACCCTGCTTCCCAAGGACCTCTACCCTTACCGAGAACTCAATGTTTGTCTAGCTGCACAACTGCAGGAAGCTAGGCACGTACGTTGGCCGGTGTGTGAGAGGGAGTATGTGTGTGTTCACGCGTGTGAACGTGTGTGACTGTGACTGGGCACGAGGACGCGCGCTTCTGGGCTTCTCTGTGTGCCTCTGAATCCGCATCTTGGTCTCTGTGTGTCGCTGTGGCCCTCTGCTGAGACCTCGAACAATAAAACCCACACTTTATACACAGCGCCCTGCCGTTGGACCCCCCAATTGAATGGAGAAAGACCCCTGCAAGCTTCAAGAGGCTGAATGTGAACTTTGACCCCCCAGGGGCGGTTGACATAGGCCACGGGAGATCCTGCCAGCTTGTAGCACATCTGATGTGCACTTGGGGCCACTCCCGGCACTTCTGGAAGCAAGGAAACAGCCTATGGGCGGGCCAATACCTTCGTGCAGCTGGCTACA
>NC_041224.1:71799437-71822415 GCF_002837175.3 Physeter macrocephalus | reverse complement strand
GAATGCATACAAGGGTGTCATCATCGATCCAAGCACGTGCTGGGAGGCTGCAGAACACAACCGGGCATGCCGTGGGGGTCTGCAGAGGAGCCATGACCCCGTAGTACTCCAAAACCCTGGGGAATCTACAGTCCTCAGGCCACTCAGCAAGAGCAACAGTCAATCCACTCTGGCAGCCACTGGGCCCGTCTGAGGAAAACCTCATATCCAATGGCACATCTCAGGTTGGGTGAATGCCTACCTTCCGGAGTTAGCCACGGTCACACATAGCAACACGCGCCTGTCCCATTTTTCCAGTTCTCCTTAGCACCTCCAGTCATCAGACAACGCGAAGGTCTTCTGGTCTTTGCCGACGGCCAGCCTTCCCCAGCAGCTACACCAGAGAAGCGGACATAGATCACACAGGCTTCAGAGTGGACCGGGTTGCTAAGAGAACATGATTCACACGAATGTTTACCTGGGCTTGAGCCCAGACCCTGCTTCCCAAGGACCTCTACCCTTACCGAGAACTCAATGTTTGTCCAGCTGCACAACTGCAGGAAGCTAGGCACGTACGTTGGCCGGTGTGTGAGAGGGAGTATGTGTGTGTTCACGCGTGTGCACGTGTGTGACTGTGACTGGGCACGAGGACGCGCGCTTCTGGGCTTCTCTGTGTGCCTCTGAATCCGCATCTTGGTCTCTGTGTGTCGCTGTGGCCCTCTGCCTCTGAAGCCGCATCTTGGTCTCTGTGTGTCGCTGTGGCCCTCTGCTGAGACCTCGAACAATAAAACCCACAGTTTATACACAGCGCCCTGCCGTTGGGCGCCCCAATTGAATGAAGAAAGACCCCTGCAAGCTTCAAGAGGCTGAATGTGAACTTTGACCCCACCAGGGGCTGTTGACATAGGCCACGGGAGATCCTGCCAGCATGTAGCACATCTGATGTGCACTTGGGGCCACTCCCAGCACTTCTGGAAGCAAGGAAACAGCCTATGGGCGGGCCAATACCTTCGTGCAGCTCGCTACAGACAAGATGCAGCCCGGCACCTCTGAAGGGGCTAACCAAATTCAGCCCAAGTGACAATCCTCACCAACTAGGCCAAATCACTTTCCGAGGACCCATGGGAATGACCACCACAGGAAGCGGTGGGCTTCAGCAACTATGACCCAGGTTCCAACCCCACGGCGGAAACTAGGCCACCTTCCCGGCCAAGTGTCGCCAGCGCCCAGCCGGAAGGGTTCGCGGCAATGAATCCGGAGTAAGCGCTCAAATGCTTGACAGCTTCGTCCTGTTTGCCCTCCTCCTGCTCACAGGGCAACTTGACCCTACTGGAAGCAAACACGGGGACACTGTACACCAGCGAAGACAGACCGCAAGCGTGTCGGCTTTGATGACACCGAACTTACCCCATGCATCCTGGCACTTCTGCACTGCCACAGCGACACTACTAAGGATCTCACAGAGATCAAAGGCACTGTCCCCGAGGACCACACACAGATTTCAAACGCAAGACCTGTGCCACGCGAGGGGACCGGGAAGCTGCAAAGGGAACAGTGGCTGTCCACAGCAGCGCACCTGGCATCGCAACAGTGCCACCATCTCTGCCCCGCCAACGGACTGCTCCAGATAAACCTCTGGCTGTTCCAAAAGCCTGCCTGCCACACGGGCCGGCCGCGTCATGCCCTCCGGGAGAAACACTTTCGCTTTGCACATTCCCAAACGAGGGAACAGAGTGGCCAAAGGGCATGTTCGCATCGGGCCGGCCACGTCATGCCCTCCGGGAGAAACACTTTCGCTTTGCACATTCCCAAACGAGGTAACAAAGTGGCCAAATGGCATGTGCGCATAACTCACCTACCCCCAAGGAGAACGGCACGGACGCCTCAGAATATCTCTCTTCTCTACGTCCCGCAAGACACCCTTGGGGCGTCATTCCTCCGCCAATGGAATCACAACTCTAGGCAGGTTACCTACCTCTCCGCATCCACGTGAACTGCCAAAGCCATCCCCTCCATAGGCAGCTGATGCCAGCCCATCACGAACATGACACATCCTTGGGAAGCCGAGGCTAGTGCCTGCCACCAAATGATGCCAGCCCATGCCACAACATCACACAGGACCTGTCCTCGTCACGCCTTACCGTTCTGTCCAGTCCATCGGCCACCACGCAGGCTTAAATACAACCCTCGGTCCTCACCCCACTCCACCGTGACCCACTTGCAGCCAACACTGTGCCGAGAGTTGCAGTACAGGAGCTCACAAGGGCAACAGCGAAGCCTACTCCCTCAGCACCCTTCTGCAGGGGCTGAACCCGAGCCCACCGCCACGCACTGCCCTAGACCGACCGGGCACTCTAGATCCTCACCGCGCCACACGCAACAACAGGGAAGGACACAGGCCTGGCCTGAGGCTCCAGGCTGCAACAAAGGAAGCTTGCTCTTTTCGGCTTCTGGACTCAAACCCAGAAGCGGCATGCACAAAGTGTGATCCTGGACAAAACACACCTACCCAAGCTGCAAGCTCACTGGGCCTAGAACAGCACACACTCCGACTCTGAAGACCAGAAGGGGACCTAGCTGCCTCGCAATCCCTCACCGGCCTTTCAGCAGGGACCTGCGATTCATGGACGACGCAGCTAATGTGCAGACACGGTTGACCCTTAGACGGGAGCCCCTCCAATGCTGGAGCCCTGGGTGGTGCTTGCATGCATGGCGGCAGGGGACGCGGGCCCTAACTCCTCACTCTCCCCTACCCCTGAGAGAGGAAACTTCCTGGACCTCACTTTTGATGGGGAGACGGTACAGCGTTCTCACTGAGTTTGTTCAGATTTTCCAAGGTATGCACACAAGGGTGTCATCATCGATCGAAGCACATGCTGGGACGCTGCAGAACACAACCGGGCAGGCCGCGGGGCTGTGCAGGGGAGCCTAGGGCTCGGAGTACTCCAAAAGAGTGGGGAATACACAGCCCTCAGGCCTCTCAGCAAGAGCAACAGTCAAACCACTCTTGCAGCCACTGGGCCCGTCTGAGGAAAACCTAACATCCAATGGCACATCTTGGGGTGGGTGAATGCCTACCGACCTGGGTTATCCACGTCCACGCTCGGCAACATGGCCCAGCTCTCGGGTTTCAGTTCTCCTCATCACCTCCAATCGGCAGACCACGCAAGCGTCCTGTTCTCTTTGCCATCGGCCAGCCTTGCCAATCAACTGCACCTGAGAAGTGGACAGAAATCACTCAGGAGTCAGACTTGCACCGAGGTCCTCTAGAACGTGACTCATGAGAACATTTCCCTGGGCTGGAGGCCCGAACCTGCTTCACAAGGACCTCTATCCCTTACGAAGACCTGAATGTTTGCCTGACAGCACGACGGCAGTAAGTTAGGCACGTACGTTGGCCGTTTTGTGTGAGGGTGTATGTGTGTGTTCCTGTGTGCGCGCGGGCGTGACAGTGACTGCGCGGGATGACGCGCTTGTGCTTTTCTGGGCTTGAGCCCAGACCCTGCTTCCCAAGGACCTGTACCCTTACCGAGAACTTAATGTTTTTCTAGCTGCACAACTGCAGGAAGCTAGGCACGTACGTTGGCCGGTGTGTGAGAGGGAGTATGTGTGTGTTCACGCGTGTGCACGTGTGTGACTGTGACTGGGCACGAGGCCGCGCGCTTCTGGGCTTCTTTGTGTGCCTCTGAAACAGCATGTTGGTCTCTGTGTGTCGCTGTGGCCCTCCGCTGAGACCTCGAATGATAAAACCCACAGTTTATACACAGCGCCCTGGTGTTGGACGCCTCAATTTAATGGAGAAAGACCCCTGCAAGCTTCAATAGGCTGAATGTGAACTTTGACTCCCCAGGGGCTGTTGACATAGGCCACAGGAGATCCTGCCAGCTTGTAGCACATCTGATGTGCACTTGGGGCCACTCCCAGCACTTCTGGAAGCAGGGAAACAGCCTATGGGCGGGCCAATACCTTCGTGCAGCTCGCTACAGACAAGATGCAGTCCGGCACCTCTGAAGGGGCTAACCAAATTCAGCCCAAGTGACAATCCTCGCCAACTAGGCCAAATCACGTTCCGAGGACCCATGGGAATGTCCACCACAGGAAGCGGTGGGCTTCAGCAACCATGACCCAGGTTCCAACCCCACTGCGGAAACTAGGCCACCTTCCCGGCCAAGTGTCGCCAGTGCCCAGCCGGAAGGTTTCACGGCCCTGAATCTGGAGTAAGCGCTCAAATGCTTGACCTCTTCTTCCTATGTGCCCTCCTCCTGCTCACAGGGCAGCTTGACCCTACTGGAAGCAAACACGGGGACACTGTACACCAGGGAAGACAGACCGCAATCATGTCGGCTTTGATGACACCGACCCTCCCACATGCATGCTGGCACTTCTTCACTTCCACAGCGACACTGCTAAGAACCTCACAGAGATCAAAGGTGCTGTCTCCAAGGACCACAGACAGACTTCCAACAGAAGACCTGTGCCACGCGAGGGGACCGGGAAGCTTCAAAATGAACAGTGGCTGTCCACTCCAGCGCACGTGGCATTGAAACAGTGCCACCATCTCTGCCCCGCCAACGGACTGCTCCAGATAAACCTCTGACTATTCAAAAGGCCTGCGTGCCACACGGGCCGGCCGTGTCATGCGCTCTGGTAGAAACACTTTCGCTTTGCATATTCCCAAACGAGGGAACAAACTGGCCAATGGTATGTTCGCATAACTCACCTACCCCTATGGAGACAGGCACAGATGCCTCAGGATGTGTATCTTCTCTACGTCCTGCAAGACACCCTTGGGACGTCATTCCTCCGGCAAGTGTATCACAAATCTATGCAAGTTACCTACCTCACCGCATCCACATGAACTGGCAAATCCTTCCCCTCCATAGGCAGCTGATGCCAGCCCATCATGAACATGACACGTCCTTGGGAAGCTGAGGTCAGTGCCTGCAACCCAATGATGCCAGCCCATGCCACAACATCACACAGGACCTGTCCTCATCACGACTTATCTTTCTGTCCAATCCATCAGCCACCCACCAGGCTTAAATACAGCCCTCGGTCCTCACCCCACTCCACCATGACCCACTTGCAGCCAACACTGTGCCGGGAGCTGCAGTACAGGAGCTCACAAGGGCAACAGCGAAGCCTACTCCCTCAGCACCCTTCTGCCTTGCCTGAACCCGAGGCCACCGCCACGCACTGCTCTAGACAGACCGGGCCCTCAAGATCCTCACCGCGCCACACGCAACAACAGGGAAGGCCACAGGCCTGGCCTGAGGCTCCAGGCTGCAACAAAGGAAGCTTGCTCATTTCGGCTTCCGGACTCAAACCCAGAAGCGGCATGCACAAAGTGTGATCCTGGACAAAACACACCTATCCAAGCTCCAAGCTCACTGGGCCTAGAACAGCACACACTCCGACTCTGAACACCAGAAGGAGAGCTAGTTGCCTCGCAATCCCTCACCGGCCTTTCAGCAGGGATCTGGGATTCTTATACGTCCCAGCTAATGTGCAGACACGGTCGACCCTCAGACAGGAACCCCTCCAATGCTGGAGCCCTTGGTGGTGTTTGCATGCATGTCAGCAGAGGACCCTGGCCCTCAATCCTCACTCTCCCCTACCCCCAACAGAGGAAATGCACTGGACCTCAGTTTCAATGAGGATATGGTAGAGTGTTCTTACTCATTTTGTTCAGATTTTCCAAGGAATTCATACAAGGGTGTCATCATCGATCGAAGCGCATGCTGGGACACAGCAAAACACAGCCGGGCAGGCTGCGGGCTGTGCAGAGGAGACATGACCTCAGAGTACTCCAAAAGAGTGGGGAATACACAGCCCTCAGGCCTCTCAGCAAGAGCAACAGTCAATCCACTCTTGCAGCCACTGGGCCTGTCTGAGGAAAACCTAATATCTAATGGCACATCTTGAGGTGGTTGAGTGCTTACCATCCTGAGTTATCCACGTCCATGTTGGCCAACATGGGCTCGCCTCACTTTTTCCATTTCTCCTCATCACCTCCAGTCATCAGACCACGCAATCCTCCTGTTCTCTTTGCCGATGGCCAGCCTTGACAATCAACTGCACCTGAGAAATGGATAGAAATCAAGCAGGATTCAGAATTGGACCGGGGTCCTCTAGAACATGATTCATGAGAACATTTACCTGGGCTGGAGCCCCGAACCTGCTTCGCAAGGACCTCTATCCCTTACGAAGAACTGAATGTGTGTCTGAAACACGACTGCTGGAAGTTAGGCACGTACATTGGCCGGTGTGTATGAGGGTGTATGTGTGTGTTCCTGAATGTGCACGTGTGTGACTGTGACTGCACTCAAGGACGCCCTTGTGGTTTTCTGTGTGGGCCTCTGAATCCGCGTCTTGCTCTTTGTGAGTCTTTCAGGCCCTCTGCAGTGACCCAGAACAGTAAAATTTACAGTTCATGCACAGCAGCCTGGCTTTGGATCCCCCCACCCCACTGAATCCAGAAAAACCCCTGTCAGCTTCAAGTGGCCACATGCGAACTTTGACCCCCAGGGGCTATTGAAATAGGCCGTCGATTCCCGCTCTCCCACAGCCATGCCTTCTGACCAAAGCTCAAAGACTCGATGAGACCTGCCTCCTTGCCGTGGGTGTCACGTCTACGTGGACCTGGAGACCCTGCTAGCTACTAGCACACCTGATATACACTTGGCGCCACTCCCAGTGCTTGTGGAAACAAGGCAACCTCCAGTGGATTTTGTTGACATCGACCTGCAGCTCACTACATGCAAAATGCAGCACGGCACCTCTCAAGGGGCTAACTGACTTCAGCCCCAGTGCCACTTCTCGCCAACTAGGCCAAATCACCTTCTGTGGACCCGTGGGAATGCCCACCACGGGAAGAGGTGGTCTTCAGCAACCATGACCCAGGTTCAAACCCCATGGCGGAAACTAGGCCACCTTTCTGGCCGTGTCTCAGCCAGCTCCGAGCCGGCAGGATTCGCAGCCCTGAATCCCGAGGAAACGTTCAAACACTCGACAGCCTCGTCCTAAGTCACTCCTCCTGCCCGCAGGGCGACTCGACCCTACTGGAAGCCACAAACATCAAGCGAACACGGGGACACTGTACACCTGGGAAAACAGACCACTAGCATGTCTGCTTTGATGATGCCAAACCCACCCCATGCATTCTGGAACTTCTTCACTGCCACAGTGACACTACCGAGGACCTCACAGGGTTCAACGGCACAGTCCCCGAGGACTACACACAGACTTCCAATGGAAGACCTATGCCATGCGAGGGGAGCTGGAAGCCTGCAAGAGCACATTGGCTGTGCACTCAGTGCACCAGGCAGCACAACAGTGCCCCCATCTCTGCCCCTCCAACGGACTGCTCCGGATAAACCTCTGCCTATTCGAAAGGCCTGCGGGCCACACGGGCTGGCCACGTCATGGCCTCCGGGAGAAACACTTTCGCTTTGCACAGTTCCTAATGAGGGAACAAAGCGGCCAAAGGGTATGTTTGCATAACTCACCTACCCTCAAGGAGTCCAGCACACACTCCTCAGCATGTCGATCTTTTCTAGGTAACCCAAGACACCCTTTGGGCATCATTTCTCCGGCAACGGGATCACAAGTCTACAGAGGTTACCTACCTCATCGCATCCACATGAACCGCCAAAACCATCCTCTCCATAGGCAGGTGATGTCAGGCCATCAAGATCATGACACCTCCTTGGGAAGCCGAGGCCAGTGCCTGCAACCCAACGATGACAGCCCATGCCACAACATCACATACGACCTGTTCTTATCATGCCTTACCAACCTGTCCAGGCCATCAGCCATGACGCAGGCTTAAATGCAGTACTCGCTCATCACCCCACTCCACGTAGACCCACTTGGTGATAACACTGTGCCAAGAGTTGAAGTACAGGAGTTGACAAGGGCAACACCGAGGCTTAATCCATCAGCCACATTAGGCCGACGCCCAACCTGAGCCACACCCGTCCACAGCTCCAGCCTCACTTGGCAGTCAAGAAACTCACCCTGCCAAACGCAAGAACAGGGAGGGTCACAGGCCTGGTCTGAGGCTCCAGGCTTCAACCAGGGAAGCTTGCTCATTTTGGCTTCCACACTCAACCCCTGAAGTGGCATGCATGAAGCGTAATCCTGGCCAAAACACACCTGTCCAACTGCAAGCTCACTGGGCCTAGAGCAGCACACATTCCGACTCTGAAGACCAGCAGGAGAGCCTGCCGCCACGCAATCCCTCACCAGCCTTTCACGAAGGACCTGGGATTCACAGGAGACCCAGCTTATGGGCAGACACTGTCAACCCTCAGACAGGAGCCCCTCCAATGCTGGAGCCCTGAGTGGTGTTTGCATGCATGTCGGCAGGGGATGCTGGCCCTCACTCCTCATTCTCCCCTTCCCCCGAGAGAGGAAACGTCCTGGACCTCAGTTTTGATGAGGAGACAGTACAGCGTTCTCACTCATTTTGTTCAGATTTTCCAAGGAATGCATACAAGGGTGTCATCATAGATCCAAGCACATGCTGGGACCCTGCAGAACACAACCGGGCAGGCTAAGAGGCTCTGCAGAGGAGCCATGACCCCGGAGTACTCCAAAAGCCTGGGGAATCCACAGTCCTCAGGCCACTCAGCAAGAGCAGCAGTCAATCCACTCTTGCAGCCACTGGGCCCGTCTGAGGAAAACTTAATATCCAATGCACATTTTAGAGTGGGTGAATGCCTACCATCCTGAGTTATCTGCGGCTACACTCAGCAACATGCTCCCGTCTCAATTTTTCCAGTTCTCCTTAGTACCTCCAGTCATTAGACAATGCGAAGGTCTTGTCTTTGCCAATGGCCAGCCTTGCCCAGCAACTGCACCTGAGAAGTGGACAGAAATCACTCAGGCTTCAGAATTGGACCAGGGTCCTTAGAGAACATGATTCATGTGAACATTTACCTGGGCGTGAGCCTGGAACCTGCTCCCCAAGGACCAAGTGTTTGGGGAATGCCTACGGCCCTGAGAGATCCATGGCCAGGTTCAGCACCCTGGGCCCGCCTCACTTCTTTCATGTCTCCCTCATACCTCCAGTCATCATACCACGGGAAGGTGTTCTTGTCTTAGCGGACAGCCAGCCTTGCCTGGCAACTCCACCTGAGAAATGGACAGAAATCACACGCGGGTTTCAGAATCGGACCCGGGTCCTCACAGAAGAAGATTCATGCCAATGTTTACCTGGGGGTAGGCCCTGCACCTGCTTCCAACTACATCTTTCCCTTAGGGAGGACTGAATGCATGTCTGATGGCAGGAGTGTAGGACATTAGTCACTTATGTTTGCCTGTATGTGTTTGTTCGTTTGTGTTTTTAGTGAAATGGCATTCCTTCTATACATCACTGTGGCCTGTGCCATGTGAAATGCAAAGAATTCCCATGCACACTATGATTTGTGCTTCATGCCAGGATCTGCCGCCTAAGTCAAAATCTTCACATTTTGTCAAATCTTCTTATTTTTCATTTTTCATACTTATTGTCCTATGTTATATTCTCCCATGAAAAGGTATCACTGCCCTTCCCAACACATAATTTGTACCTCTCACCTGATATGTTCATGGACTTTTATAAACCCTTAAGCAATGTCCCTCACAGAGCTCCTTTTTAAAAATATTATCTTTTTTTTGCCAACAAACACATGAAAGGATGTTGACCATCACTAATCATTAGAGAAATGCAAATCAAAACTACAATGAGGTATTACCTCATACCAGTCAGAATGGCCATCATCAAAAAATTTATAAACAGTAAATGCTGGTGAGGGCGTGGAGAAAAGAGAACCCTCCTGCACTGTTGGTGGGAATGTAAATTGATACAGCCACTATGGAGAACAGTATGGAGGTTCCTTAAAAAACTACAAATAGAACTACCATATGACACAGCAATCCCACTACTGGGCATATACCCTGAGAAAACCATAATTCAAAAAAGAGTCATGTACCACAATGTTCACTGCAGCTCTATTTACAATAGCCAGGACATGGAAGCAACCTATGTGTCCACTGACAGATGAATGAATAAGAAGATGTCGCACATATACACAATGGAATATTACTCAGCCATAAAAAGAAACGAAATTGAGTTATTTGTAGTGAGGTGGATGGACTTAGAGTCTGTCATACAGAGTGAAGTAAGTCAGAAAGAGAAAAACAAATATCGTATGCTAATACATATATATTGAATCTAAAAAAAAAATGGTTCTGAAGAAGCTAGGGGCAGGACCGGAATAAAGACACAGACGTAGACAATGTACTTGAGGACAGGGGGAGGGGGAATGGTAAGCTGGGACGAAGTGAGAGAGTGGCATGGACATATATACACTACCAAATGTAAAATACATAGCTTGTGGGAAGCAGCCACATAGCACAGGGAGATCAGCTCAGTGCTTAGTGACCACCTAGAGGGGTGGGATAGGGAGGGTGGGAAGGAGACGCAAGAGAGAGGAGATATGGGGGTATATGTATAGCTGATTCACTTTGTTATAGAGCAGAAACTAACACACCATTGTAAACCAATTACACTCCAATAAAGATGTTAAAAAATATATTATCTTTTTTCCTGAACATAACACCTTTGTGGAAAATATCTCCAATTTTATGTGCTCTTTTTGCACACATTTTAAAAAGATTATCCTTAGACCTGTTTTTTATTATGAATCACCATATGTTATGCAACATATTTTATATTCCATTTCATGTTATTACAAAATGTAAACTATCCTATTCACAAAAGGCAAAAAGAACAATAGCAATAAAATATCTTTTTCACAAAAATTTAAATGAAAAATTTACATACATTTTTCTTTACCAGTATTACTGTATTTTGTGAAATAAGGATTTAATTTTACAGATAAACTGTAACCAGCAGAATCACAAGTGGTGATTTTCAAATTATATTTCTGGTAAAATCTTTCCTCCCGTATCATATAATCAGCTCTTTCAACTGAAGAAGAAAAGAAATAACTCAATTAAAATTGTTGAAATTATTTTAATAGACACTTCTCAAGAGAAGATACACAAGTGATTATAATCCTTTCAAGATATTACGGACTTCATTAGTGATTGGTAAAATCAAAAATGAAATGAGAAGTGACAGCACCAAATCTGACACATGAGGAACTCCAACACCTGTCCCTTCATAAACAATAACGAAAAAGTGGTAAATGCTTGCACTATCAACTTTTTTGCAAATCTGCAAATTCACCAAGTAATAGCTGTCACTAGGCAATCTCTTAATCAAGAAACATAGTTCAATTTCTAAAATCCAGAAACTTTGGGCTGTTTAACTAACTCTAGTCCCATGTCTTATTCCCCAAGTCAGTGATATTATCAAGAATAACACTCCACATTCCTGGTTCTTGTAGTGGAAAGAGTCAGACTGACCTCATATCCAAAGAATTGTAATTTCTCCTTTTAATTTATGATTTATATTGGCTCCCTAAAACACTGGTTCAAAGACTTGCTTTTCTTTCTTCTAATTCAGAAGTCACTCAATGCTACAGCAGCTAGATTGGTGGTAATTTGCATTGTTTGTCGCTGCTGCCTAATGCAATGGATTACAGTTGTAACAGAAAATAAATTAAACCAAAACCTTATGAGGAAAGTTCAGGAATGAATTTTTTGTGTTTTTGGAGTAATGGTTATCAGGTGATTCCATATGTTCCTCATAATCTATAAGGGCATCACAGAGGCAGAGTTATGTGCCTATTCAGGGAAGACTTGAGAAGGCCTAAGGTCTCCTTTGTGAGTGAACTTGAGGCTCTTGACAAGCAAAAATTGAGGCTAAGGGAAAGCTTAAAATGCCTGGCTAAGTGTTAAAGGCATATACTAACATACACAGAGAGACTTCTGAAAGACAGGGAAATGTTTTGTCTTCAGGATTTCTAAAGAAATCTTTGTCCAATTTTTAGCCGACCACAAATCTAATGAAACAGTCTTCAGTGAACACATACCACAAATAACTTCAACAACAAAAAGCAACAACAGACAATCAGGTAAGGCAGATGGTCTGATTTCCAGACTTGCCACATTATGATATTCATAATGTCCAATTTTCAACATAAAAGTACTGGGCATTCAAGGAAACAATGAAGTATGTCCCACACACAGAGAAAAAAAAATAAGAACAAGCAATAGAAACTCTCCCTGAAAAGCCAAGACATTCGACTCAAAGACAAATATTTTAAATCAGTTACTTTAAATGTGTTGAAAGAGCTAATGGAAAACATATTTAAGAACTAGATGAACCCCACAAGCACTGTCTCATGAAATAGGTGTATCAATAAAGAGACAGAAAGTTTTCAAACAAATCAAGTAGAAATTCTGGAGTTGAAAAGCACAATAGCAAGTGTTGAAAAACTCACAAAAAGGGGTCCATGACAAATTGAGTTGAAAAAATAAAACTAACTTGAAGATAAGTCAATTGAAATTATCCAGTTATAGGAAGAGAAAATTTATTTTTTAATGGACATAGCCTAAAAGTCCTATGAGGCTACCATCCAGTGTACCAACATAAGCATAATGAGAGTCACAAAAGAAGAAAGGAACAGAAAGTATATTTCAAGTAATAATGGACAAAACTGCCCAAAGTTGATGAAAAGTGATAAACTACCTATACAAGCAGTCTAATGAACTCCATGTAGGATAAATTCAAACAGATTCATACTGAGACACATCATTATGAAACTATTCAAATAGAAAGTCAAAGAGAGAACCTTGAAAGCAGCAATAGAGAAGGGACTCATCACATAGAAGTGATCTTCAATAAAATAACAAGTGATTTTTCATCATACAACATGGGGTCAGAAGGCAGTAGGATGATAGTTTCAAAGTTATGCAACAAAAAGACATTCAACTAGGAATTCTTGATCTGACAATAAAGCCTTACAAAAATGAAGGAGAAATTAAGATATTCTCAGACAACAAAAACTGAGAATGTTCTTTGACGGCAGCCTTTCCCTACAACAAATGTCAAAGGAAGTCAAGCTGAAATGAATGGACCATATACAATAACTTGAATCCACATCAAGAAATAAATAATATCAGTAAAGTTAACTTCACAAGCGAATATAAAAGCCAATATTAATGTGTTTTTTGTAACTCCTCTCTTTTCCTATCCTATGCTTGAATAACTGCATAAAACAAAAGTTATCAGTCTGTGGTGATGAGTACATAAGTATAGAGACATAATTTGTGACAATGACAACACACAGGAGAAATGGAGCAATATGGAAACAAAGATTTTATATACTATTGAAATTAAATTGGTATTAATTAGAACTAGTTTGTTATAAATTAAGAAGTTAATTGTTACCCCTAGGGCAACCACTAAGAAAATAACTTAAAATATATATAGTAAAAACAAAAGGGAAAAAAAGAATTTTAAATGGTGCACTCAACAATATCTACTTAACACAAAAAAAGCAATAGTGAAGACCAAAAAACATGTAAGACACAGAAAAAAATGAACAGCAAAATGGCAGTAGTCCTCCTTTATCAGTAATTACATTAAACAGAAATGGTATAAAATGTATAATGAAAGACAGAGATTGGCAAAATGGACTTAAAAACATGATCCAACTCTGTTATCTGCCAGAGACACACTTTACATTCAAAGAGAAAAACTGGTTGAAAATTAAAGCATGAAATAAATATTTCATATAAGTTGTAACCAAAAGAGAGCTAGAGTGACTATACTAATATCAGACAAAATTTGTTTTCAAACAAAAATTGTTTCAGGGGTCAATTAAACATTGATGAAAAAGTCAATTGATTAAGAATATATGACAATCATAAACATTTACACAACCTAACAACAGAGTCCCAAAATATTTGAAGCAAAATTGCACAGAATTGAAGAGAGAAACAGGCATCTCTACAATATGTGGATACTTCAATGTCCTACTTTTAATAACCAATAGAAAAATTAGAAAGAAGATCATTCTGGAAATAGAGCACTTGAACAACACCATAAATCAACTACACCTAACGAACTTACGCAGAACACTCCACCTAAAAGCAGAAGATTACACATTTTTCTCAAGTGCATAAGGAACATTTTCAGAATAGACCAGAAATAACACCCAAAATAAGTTCAAATAAATTTTAAAACATTGAAATCATATAAAGTATGTTCACTGACCACAATGGAATTAAATTAGAAATCAGTAACAGAAGGAATTTTAGAAGACTCACACACGTGGAGATTAAGAAACACATTCCTAATGAAAAATGAATCAAATAAGATTCTCTCATTCTCAAGGTAAATTATTAAGTTATTTGAGATCAATAAAAATTATCATACAACATTCCAAAACTTATGAGATGCCAAAAGCAGTACTTGAGGGGAAAATTTTATTTTATTTTATTTTATTTTATTTTATTTTGTGGTATGCGGGCCTCCCTCTGTTGTGGCCTCTCCCGTTGCGGAGCACAGGCTCCGGACGCGCAGGCCCAGCGGCCATGGCTCTCGGGCCCAGCGGCTCCGCAGCATGTGGGATCCTCCCAGACTGGGGCGCGAACCCGGTTCCCCTGCATCGGCAGGCGGACGCGCAACCACTGCACCACCAGGGAAACCCCAGGGGAAAATTTTATAGCTGTTAAAACTTACATTAAAAAATGAAGAAAGAGTTCAAGTCAATAATATAGCCTTATACCTTAAGAAGGTAGAAGAAGAGAAACCCAAACATAAAGCAAGAAAAGGAAGAAAAAAAAAGATTAGCATAGAAAATAATAAAGATTAAAGATTGAAATAATCAATTGAATAAAAAATTAAAAATCAATGAAACCAAAAAGGGATTCTTTGAAAACTTCAACAAAATTCAGAAAGTTTTAGCTAAACTGACCAGAGGAAAAGAGAGAAGATTCAACTTACTAATGTCACAAATGGACAGAGGCACATTATTACTGATTTCAAAGAAATGAAAAGGGTTATAAACAATACTAGGAACAAGTGTATATCAACAAATTAAACAATCTAGATGTAATGGACTAATTCCAAAAAACATAAAAATTATCAAAAATAACTTAAGAATAAATTGAAAATCCTAATAGACCTTGCTATGGTATGAATTTTTGTGTCCCCCCAAAATTTATATTTTAAAATCGCAACTCCCAAAAGTTAACGTATTAGTAGGTAGGGCCTTTGGGAAGTGTTTGGACCATAATGGTGGAGACCTGGTGAATGAGATTCCTTTCTTATAAAAGAGACCTCCACTAAACTCTTTTATTCCTTTCACCATGTGAAGATACAAGAAGTCTTCAACTCAGAAGAGGATCCTTACCCGAGCATACCAGTGCCCTGATTTCAACCATGCTGGTATTCCAGCATCCAAAACTTGAAAAATAAATTTCAATTGTTTATACGCTACCTGGTCAGTGGTGTCTTGTTATGAAGGCCCAGATGGACCATGACAGATTAATAAAAAAGTGACTGAGTCAGAAATTAAAAAAAAAAAAAACAAAACTACTAGCAAAGAAAAGCCTAGGACCATATGCTTCGCTGGTGAATTCTATCAAATATTTAAGGAAGAATTAACATCAATACTTCTCAAACTCTTTCAAAATATAGAGGAGGAAGAAACACTTCCTAACTCATACTATGATGCCAACTTAACAGTGATACCAAAGCCAGACAAGGACATCACAAGGACCTCACAAACTAGTGAATGTAACAAAAAAAAGTAGACTCACAGATATAGAGAACAAAGTAGTGGTTACCATTGGGGAGAGGGAAGGGAGGGGATGAATTTGGTGTAGTGGATTAACAGGCACAAACTATAAGGTATAAAATAAGCTACAAGCTATATTGTACAACATGGGAAAAATAAGCAATATTCTATAATAATTACAAATGGAGTACAACCTTTAAAAATTGTGAATCACTATATTTATACCTGTAACTTATATAATATTTTACATCAACTTTACTTCAATTAAAAAAAAGAAGTGATGAGACAGGACATCATCTTGTTCCCAATCCTAGGAAAAAGTACTTCTTTTTTAAAACACCCTGGGTTGTACATTTTTAATACTTGCCATTTACAGCATTAATACCATATGTCAATTTAATTCTACACATTAAGACAGCAACCATGCACTACAAATCAACTTATATACTAACATGGATGAATAAACAATTATGTAATTTTAGGATCATATTTATTAGACCAAAATATGTTCTAGTGTTCCTGTCATTCATAATTATACTCAAATGTTTTTTAATGATAAGAGTTTCTACAGTTCATGTCAGTATCTGGTAGGGCTCTTTTCCTCCCTAATATTACAATTATTAATGTTCATGGCTATTTTATTAGTTGTTATTGAGTTCATTTGAATTATTTTGCTAGGTTCTGGAGAAGTGAAAACATATACTACAATACATAAATTAATAAATAAGTATAAAAATGACAAAAACAATTATTACTTCAAAGAATTTGTGACCATAACTTTGTCAAGAGAAAAACAGAGTTTACCCATTTCTAAAGTATTAAACACCAGGCCCTAGGTAACATAAAACCTGTGTAATCATACCAAGGAATATACAGACCATTTTCCTTATTGATGGATTTTTCAATTTGAACAACAAATAATGATTAATTATTTAATATATGAAATTTCACTATCTCTACACTTGATTAACCCAACCTGATATCTTTTGTGAAATTAATGTACTATGGAAAATTGAATTTTTTGTGTTTCAGAAAAATGAAGTACTTCAAGGTTCTTTATCATTTAAAATCTTCATGGCCTTAGAAAGATCTCAGAAAGTTTAATATATAATTTTTCACATCAAAAAATGAAAAACACCTAATTAACGTCAAATTCAACACTGAGAAAAGTAGCAATAATGACCCATAACAATTTTATGGATCTGACCAAAATGCTCTAACTATGATGATCTCAATCATGGGGTCAACATTCTGAAACCATAATTTGTTACAGAAACTCCCAAGCACAGCTTAATTTCACCAAAGGATATTTCACTGCAATAAGAAAATGTATGAAAAAACCAACAATTTTCCAAGATTCTCCATTTGTCAGTCCACCCAAAACACAGATAAAATAAAATTTAAAATTTGGAAATTAGGGTAGAGGTAATCACCAAAGAAAAGGACACATGATGAAGATATAATTGAGTAAGCCATTGAACAGATGAACACAGAGACTTCAGGGTGTGGCACAAAGCACATGACATATGAATTTTAAAGGACTCAGGTATAGTTACTCACCCCTATTCTCTGAAGTGGAGGCCCTCATTTCAGCCCTTCTACCTCAGAAAACCATAAATAAACAACAACAACAACAAAAAAGAAAGATATAGTCTCAAAAAATACTCAACACTAAAAATAACAAAGCACTAATACTGACTCCATGGTCAATATTTATTATAGACATGCATGGTTCCCTTCTTTTAGCCAACACTAATGAGGCTTTCAGTACCCATCACAGTTGCTTGACCCCTTCTTAATGCAACATTTCTTTTGTTTCCTCATTTATTACTCAAGAAGATTTCCTTTAAACAAGTTCTATCTACATCTCTGTTCAAAGTGAGCACAATGAATCAAGTCTTGGGTCACCTAGCATATATACAATAAACATTGCCTCATAAGATAGGATGCTAATAATGCCTTGTCCTGGGAGAAAGAAAAGGCATGCTTGCAGCAGTATTATATCGTCAATGAGGGGTTACCAAATAAAGCCAGGCTATGAGGGTCTTATTTGTCCTATTAGAGGGGCATTCATCTGGACCTCAGATTGACATCTGGAATGAGTCCCTCAGCATCCTCAGACAATTTTTCTCATCATCGATCCAGACAAGCACCCTCCCAACAAATAAGCATTTCCATAGGCAGGCTTATTTTCTTCAGGCTTAATTACTGCGTTATGAATAAAAAACAGCACATATACAGTAGACATTTTGTTTAGTAATTGAACAATGGAACCCTCATCTACACAGCACAGTAGGCACATAACCATGGATTTTTTCGAATAAAATTAAATAAAATCTATTGAGAAAATACAAAAAAAATTAAGTCAACTAAAATTTCAAGGAGTAGTGGGGTAATATTTGCAAATAAGTTTTGATTATTGTAGAAATGAGTAAAAAAATCTATGTTCTGAAATGCTAGTAATAAAAAGATAAATTAATATTTTGGAACATTTAAATTTCACTAAAAGATTATTTTCATACATAATAAAATCGTATAAAAAGGAAATCTATCAATGGTTCTTAAATATTAACCAAGTTACCTCAAAGAGAGATTTTTATTTAATAAAGGAAATAAACAATAATGAAGATTCCATTAACAAAGTAGGCATACCTATGGGGAAAAATCTATCATAAAAGCATGCTCCCTGAGTGCCTGAAAGAATGAGCTGACAGGACTTGAATTTCTCACATCACTGGCCAGAACACAGACCAAAACTTTCAATAGCACCTGAGTAGCTGCTCACCTTTCCTTCTTGAAGTATGATAACTTTCTAGCCTTTGACCTGCAGCAGAACATCACAAAGAATATAAATCAGATCAGAAAATACATGAAATTCATTTAAAATTCAAGTACAACAATTGGTTCTATGTAATTATTTATTGTACAGGCATCCCCGCATGTCTAGTCCTCGTCACACAAATCACGGTTCCTTGGTCCTTTATCACCTTTGTCATTTCATTTCTTCACTTATTTCCTCTCTGAATTCTTCACTCTGCAAATAGTCAGTAATCCCGTCTACAATACTATGCAAATTAGTGGCATAACAGTTTTCTTTTAAAGTGAGAAATTCTAAAGTTGTATTCCGCCAAATAAAGACTTTGTGAAAATGCTTTGTGATGGGTCAAATGAAAAGCATATGATAAAGGCATTGTTAGACCTATATTCTGGAAGTAAGATAAGAACTCTGAAAATCTATTACAAAAAACATATAGAAATGAATGGAGCAATGGCAAGAACAGAAAAATATCGATAGATGAGACAGTTCAAAAGATAAATGGAAATTATAAAAAAAGAACCAAATGAAAAAAGACATTAGAGAGAGGTAAGACATAAGTGGAATTAAGATGGAGTAACATTGGCTTGTCTTTTCTCCACACAGAATGCAATTAAGAATCCTAGGAGGAGTATATCTATAACCTAACAGAGGTCTCTGAAGAATAAAGGCCTGCAAGTAAACTGGGGAACTCAGAGTGTTAAGTAAAAGGAACTAGACCCTAGACGCTAAGTAATGTTTGATTCCATTTAAATGACATTTTGTAAAAGGCACAACTATAGAAACAGTGATTGCAAGAGATTGTGGAGTAGAAGGAGGAGAAACACAAGGGGATTTTAGGGGTAATGGAACCCCTCCACATCATGATTGTGGTGCTAGATATACTATTCTATACCTTTGTCAAAACCCACAGAACTGTACGCGACAAAGGGTGTATTTTACTGTACATAAAATAAAAAGTATATAAGAGGTACAAATATAAAATTGAAAAAAAGCTGGGACAGGGACTTCCCTGGTGGTCCAGTGGTAAAGAATCCACCTTCCAATGCAGGGGACACGGGTTCAATCCCTGGTCGGGGAACTAAGATCCCACATACAGTGGGGCAAATAAGCTCATGAGCCACAACGACTGAGCTCGCGCACCTCGACTAGAGAGCCCGCGTGCCACAAACTACAGAGCCCATGCTCTCTGGAGCCCGGGCACAACAACTACAGAGCCCACACTCTCTGGAGTCTGCACGCTACACCTAGAGAAGAGAAAACCAGCATGCCACAACTAGAGAGAAGCCCGCGTGCCGCAATGAAGATCCCATGCATTGCAACAAAAGATGCCGCGTTCCTCAGCAAAGATCCCACATGCCGTAACTAAGACCTGATGCAGTCAAATTAATTAATTAATTTAAAAATATTTTTTAAAAAAAGAAGAAAGGCTGGACTGAACACTGGGCCTAGTATTCATGTACCCACTCCACACTCTCATGTATTGAGCCTATACATTTGTTAGCAGGCACACACTCAAAGGAATACCATTTAATAAGGAACCAGATACTCAGATATCAAATGTTGAATACATGCAAAACTGGTAGCACTCAAAGCTACCCAAACTGTGAGCTAACGCTAAAATGAGTTAGCTAAAATCTTCCCTCGCTTTCTTAGAATAGAAATAGAGTACTGTTCAACAACAGTGATTTTTGTCTCTCATTTTCTTCAGATTTTTCACAATGTATGAATATATGATCCAGACACATTCATTCAAAAGGGCACCTTTTGCTGGCTGCCTGTGAGAAAGGATAGACCCTGAAGACACCCAAGAAATAACAGTCATTCATAACCCTGGAAACATACTGAACCACTTGATTTACATGTGAAAGTTGGAGATGACAATGAATAAGGGAGGCTACACCAGCTATTAAACCAATGAGAGAAAGTTTTTCATTTCAGTTCTTCATGAACATTATGAGTAAAATCAATATATTACTGTGGCAAAATTCTACCGATCCGAATGATCCTACTGTCCTTGATTAATATTTAATTCACTTATTCGAGATACCCTTTCTCCATCATAATTAATGTTGTAAGACAAGGAAACGCTTTGTATGCAAACCAACATTGATTACATAATATTTAAAACAAAAAACATAAAAGCAAAAATGCACAATAATAAAAAATATATATACCCATTGAATCAACCAGGTATGAGGCAATGGGCTTCAACTGTGTTTATCTTGTTTTTTCAATTTACTTAATTATTTCTACAATAAGATTTCCCACCAATATTCAACAGGATATTCACTGTGCACAGAGTTGTACACCTTCAAATGAAACAAGTATGATCTTAAAGTCCTGGTCAGACAATTCGTCAAAATGTTAAACATAGAGTTACCATATTCTCATCCCTAAAAGAACTAAATCTCTACACAGGTATTTATAGCAAGATTATTCAAAATAGTCAAAGAGTAGAAATAACCCAAATAGCCACTAACTGATGAATGAATAAGCAAAATGTGACATATCTATAAATGGAACATTACTCATCCATAAAAAGAAATGGAGTTCCGATACATGTCATAAGGTGGCTGAACCTTGAAAATATTATGCTAAGTGAATTGTGGGTAAAAAGACTTGTTCTATTGGAAATGGTTCAAATGCAGATACAGATAAGACTCATTGGTATCATAGTATTCATGCACTTATTCCACACTTTCATATTTCCTGAGCATGTATGTACACCTGAAGCCATACAATTCTTCTTCTTTTACATATTCTTTTATACTATCATTTTGACCTAAATTCAGACTTAAAGTCTTATAGCTGTAAATCAACTATACTTAAATAAATGTTTTAAAAATAATATTTTAAAAAGTATCCTGTTTCTTTTCAAATTTTCTCCAATAAGTTCTAACATCCTTTGATGTTCCTGGTTGAAACAATTATTGAATATTATGATTATTGCCAAATGTTGAGTTCTTATATCCTGTCATTCTTATAATGTTCCTTGCAGCTTTCTGTAGTAAAGAACTTTACTTTCTACCCTATTAATTCATTCATTCATTCATATATTAGTTTAATATTATAAACATCTTAACATCATTAATCAGTTTTATCATCCTTAAAGAGATTTACCAGGTCCAAACATCCCCAAATTGTACCAGTCAAAACCAGAGGCTGAACAGCTCAGTGTCCAGCAGTCCTCTTTGACAGATGCAGCCTTACCCATATATGACTGGTTTTTCCTTCTGTACTTATCTTCCTCCTTCAGTATTCTCAACGTTACAGAGCCCCAACTGTGCGTATCTTATGTAGGTCCATTTCCCCTCAAGATACCAGAAGATAAAAAGGCAAAGTTAGAATAACATAGCACATACCTTGCTATAAACCACCCACATTTTTAAACATACCTTAGCCACTGCTATGGCACAGTCAGGCAAAACTTATGTCACAATTCACTCTACTTATCATTCTGGCCAACATTTTAGCTACTAGCTGAGAATTACTAATAAACCACACTTGTAAGACACAGTGTTGTCTTTAGAAAAGTGTTAGAATGAATACAGATAACTGGAGAAATGTGAATTGATTATGGAACACATATTCATATGAGGTAGGTAGTTTATAATCCAGACTATATGGTCATAAAGTACAATTTGAAAAATATTCCAGTAGGAGATTATGGCATTTAAATCTATATTGGTTGGGGATTATTTCTTCACTCCAAGATCCTCATTGGTCCTTTCCCTGCTATCTACAGTATTTATCTTGGTATTGCCTATCACCAAGTCTGATCCAAAGTTGATTTCTTCCATTTACTGATACTCCTCTTACTGGCTATTTCTCTTTGGACTTTGATCTGTGCCCCATTCTCTATCTATGAAATGGTTTCTGCCGAAGAACACTGTCCCATCACCTAAGCACTGGTGCCCCATATTTTTAGAGGTCATTCTGTGTAGATTTATACCAAGGAATTTTCCACAAACCAATGTCTTATTCATCTTTTTCTCCTATTCCGGCAATATCTCAACACATACACTTTTTAGCCTAAAGAACTAAACTTGAGAATTCTCATGGCTCTGACCTTAACAACACAGAGAAAACAAATATGACCTCAGAAATGTGCATCTTTTCCCCAAACATGGGGAGATTTAGCAAAATATAAGTATTTTTAATTGTCATCTACCAAAGGCTGTGACACTGAGTGTGTGGGTTTTTTTAAGTTGTGAATAAGAGAATGAATTGCACAATCAAATTTAGTTTCAAACTCAGTCTCTATCTTCTTATCTTATAAAAAGGAATGAATATCCTAATCTGTTATTATGGTTATTATTAGCATTAAATGAGATAATCCATGAAAAAGTATTTATCTCAACATGTGGTAGTACACATACTAAGAATTCAATAATTGCTATATATAATTGAAATATATATATTTGAAACTACATCACACACACACACACACACACACACACACACACACACACACACA
>NC_041224.1:71788199-71799343 GCF_002837175.3 Physeter macrocephalus | reverse complement strand
CTGAAACACACACACACACACACACACACACACACACACACACACACACACAGATAATAGTAAAATAATGACCCAAACTCACCATCAACAGTTTTTGAACATTCTTCCTGTAAAATTGGTTTATTGACCATATCCAAACAATCACATACATATATCATTTTATGTGAATGAAATACAATATTAATGCCTCAAACATAGTTGATATTAAGTAACTGATGGACAAATGAACTTTTGAAAAACCTGGATTTTCATATCAATTAATTTCAGTATACATCACCATATATAACTGAATACAATTCAATTAGATAAATGAATCATCATTAATTTACCTAGCATTATGACTTGATAAAC
Organism: Physeter macrocephalus; assembly: GCF_002837175.3. Lineage (NCBI taxonomy): Eukaryota > Metazoa > Chordata > Mammalia > Artiodactyla > Physeteridae > Physeter > Physeter macrocephalus. Next base: position 71,798,992 of record NC_041224.1, on the reverse strand, counting down.
AGATTACTTATAATTTTACAAGTATAACTAAGGCTCTCATGAGTACCCTTGAGTTTATATACACATTTGAACACTCCGTATTATATCTTATAGGTAAATTTCTAAAAATAAAATTGTTAGTCAAAATGTGCTAATTTCCATCTAATACATATTTTTGCACTATTGGAAAGACTGTAACACACAAGGAGTCCCAAATTCTCTACACTTTGTTAACAAATGTTCCTGTTAATCTAATAGGTGAAAAAGTAACTGTTGATTTATTTTATTATGCGTGTTTCTGTCTGAGTTTAAACACACATACATATATTTATTTCATTATATATGTATAATGATTGATAATTATTTAATATATATTTAATATTTCATTATAAAGATAGATATGGTTGAGTATATTTTTATGTGTTCTTGGCCATTCACAATACTTACCTTTTATGAATTGCTCATTTATGTGTTTTCCCACTTTTGTACTGGAATGCTTGTCTTTTTCTAATTGATTTGGGTGAGACTTTCATAGAATATTAACACTAAACTAGTCATATATGTAAATATACAGGTATATTTTCAATTGACTGCAGAATAAGCAATAGCCCAAATTTAATTTTAAGTTAGCACATTTTAGATACTTTTTCTCTCCTCTAAACCCTCCAATGCAGATACCATGAAGAAAACTTGGAAAACACAGTTTAACTGGATTAAAGATTGTATCCATTAGCTATTTATACTGTTGAATCTTTCACATTTTTACAAGCTAGGTTACATAACAGCCTTGGAAGATACAAATCCTATTCTGAGATGTTAAAACAATTACAAAAACTGTTCAAATGATGTCAAAATAGACTGAAGTCAATGCCCAAGGAGACTGGATACCACCAAGGAAACTGATAGATAACATTTTGACTTGAAATGTGCTGAAAGGGAGAAGAAGGCAGGCAAGATTTTGGACACAATCCTTGCGGACTTTATAAATGGAATGTGGGAGGAATATGCTCAACTTAAAAATATAATTTATTGGTTACAACTGAAAAGGGGTTCATATCACTCAGTCACTTATACAGTTTTACATTGTTTAGGTTATGATGGCATGTAGTATTCATTTATAGCACTCTCTTATGAGTGAGATTTAGCAGAGGAACTAAAATAATTTTCATGAAAATAAAATAGGGAAATAATTTTCAGATATTTTTACCATGTAATGGGGTTAATCTGATTATTTTCCAGGTTCTGATTTAACCAATGCTCTAGTTCAGCATGTGGTACTCAAGCCCACAGCCTACTGTTGTAAATAAAGTATTACTGGAACACAGCCACACTCATTCAATTACACATTGTGTTTAGCTGCTTTCACACTACAATAGAAGAGTAGATTAGCTGTAACAGAGTTCATAAATCCTAAAAAGCTGAAATCATTTGTTATTTGGCCTTTTACAGAAAAGGTTTACCAATCCATGGTCTAGTTTAAAGTAAACTGAGGTGATAACTCCATGTAATTAAAACTGAGTTTTAAAATATGGAACCATAGGTGGACTGAAAAGGCAGAGCTATCATATTTAGATGAAATTTCTCATGTAAGCTGACACAGAATATAGGCAACTCTATTTTGATTTTTCAAATTTGAGCATAGTAGTAAGTCCAGAGTTCCTGCTAGATGGGTCCCTGAGTTACTGGTCCTCAGTCCTCATGTTCTCTTCTTGTTTTCTCCTTATACATCATCATTTCAGAGACCACTGTCATCACTGTCCTTTCACATGGGAGGTAACCCCCTTGTTTTTCTATTGCCATGCTCTTCTGCCTATTATACCTAATAAAGGCATGGATGGAGAGATAGATAAATCAATGATACACAAAAGATCGTTTATAAGATGGGTGATTGAACTTGAATGATAACTTATCTATTAATAAGTTAATAGGCAGATGATAGGCAGAGATATACAGATAAATACAGAAGATAAAGTGATAGATAGACAGACAGATAGATGATAAAGTAGAATGGGGCAGAATTTGAGAATCATTAACATAAGACATTACAACATCAAAGTGCTTCTCAAAACTGAGCACTTCTGCTTCCACAGAAACTTATTTATCTTACATGTCCATTGGAATGTTATTTTTAAATTTCTCATAAGATCAAGGATGGCAGTATGTTTTGGTGACAATGTACATTGAAAAAACTACAACAGCTTCCTCTTTCCTGCATGATTGTAATGGAAGTTCACATGTGGGAATCATGTGAAAGCAAAAAAATATGCCATTCAAATCAAACACATACAGTTCGAAGGTTAATTTCATCCTCCCTAAATTCAGAGGTTGTGAGGTACCCATGTCCCACTTATCTTCAAAAAAGAGATGTTATTTCAAGAGATGGATCAATTCTGTGTTAAGAGAACTCATACCAAATGTTTACATCACAGCACAATTCACAAAATATTCCATATTTCTATGCCTTGACCAAATGGTAATATTATCAATTAATTAAATGAAATATTTCTAACATCAATTCACTCCAATCTTTTTACCTTGCTTTTTCTCTTTAACAGAGTCATCCATTTACTCTCTCACTAACTTATTATTTTATTGTAAATACCATGAAAGCAAAACTAGCTATTTAAAAGTATGGAATGATTATTTTCTGTACGACTTTCTGGGTAAGACAAGAATATAAATAAAACCAACTCCCTGTCAAAGGGAGCTCATTTTTCAAAACTGTCAAGAGACACAGAGAGCAACACATAAAAACAAATTGTTTAGTTAAGAACTCTTCATAACAACCGCTTGTTAACGTATCTATCACATCTTGCTTTGCTAGCCTAAACTTTTGCTTCAACTATTTTCTATACCAACTACCTCCAAAATGGATTTTATTTCAATGAAACAGAGAAAACCATGGAATATTATCTTTAAAGTACTAGGGGAAAAAAAGTTAAATCTTAATTCTATATTCAGTAACTATATTCCTCAATAAAGAGGACTAAAAAAAAAAAGACACTGTCAGATAAAAGAAAACGAAGAAAAATTATCACCAGTACTACTGGTGTTAAAGAAAGCTCTTTGGGAAGATATATAATGATAATAGAAGGAAACATGGATCTTCTGGAGAGAATGAAAAGCTTTAAAACTGGTTAATATGTGGGTAATTATGAAATATTTTCCCTCTTAAATTCTTATAAATAAATATACCTATTTAAAACAATTATTCCATTGGCTATATGGTTTAGAGTAGATATAGATATAACATATATGACACCTCTAACATAACAGGGGGCAGAGACTAAGTAAATAGGTATGTATGTTTCCAAGATTCTTCTGTTTATGTGAAGTGATTTAATGGTCTTAAAGACTGAAATAACTAAACATGTATATGGCAATCACTAGGAAACCACTAAAAAACTACAAAAAGGTAGAGTTAAAAAAGTAAAGGAAAATGGAATTCTGAAAAAAAAAATTAAACAATCAAAAGCAAGACAGAGAAGAAGGGAAGGAAGAACAGAAAACAGAAGATAGACACTGATAAGGAGTGCACACTTACAAAGAAAAAAACAATAAAAAGGTGGACTTAAATCTGCTTTTTCAATAATTATACTAAGTGAACATTGAATAAACACTCCTACTGTTAACTGTTAAAACATAATCCAACTATATGCCACCTAATAATGGCAATATTTTATACATAAAGATATAGGTTAAAAGGAAGAAAAGATGAAAAGACACACCATACTAACAGAAAGCATATGAAACCTAGAGTAGTTATATTAGTTTCTGATACAGTAAACTTCAAGTTAATGTATTACCAGAGATAGAGACATTTCATAATATAAGAGGGTCAATTTATAAGGGAGACATAATAATCATGAAAATTTATATGACTAATAACAAAGTGTCAGATTACATGAAATAAAACTGACAGAAATAAGAGGAGTAACAGACAAATCCACAATCATAGTTGGTGACTTTAAACTCTATTCTTTCAGTAATTTATAGACCAAAACACAATATCAGCCATAGAAGATATGAACAATATATATCAACCATTTAAACCTAATGGACATTTATAAAACACTATAGCCAACAACTTTAGAATGAATGCACTTTTTTAAGTGTCTATGGCATATTCACCAAGATAAACCATACACCAGGCCAAAATCTTTAAAATCCCTCAAATAATGTAGAATATATTCACTGATCATAATGAAAATTAGAAATCCATACAATAAAATATCTTTGAAGAATAAAAGGAAACAGTGAAGGACTTACATATTTGTATAGCTAATGAAATTTGTGTAGCTAATAAAATTTCTCTGATTTTTCATAATTTTATGATCTTAACTTAGTTCAGTTTTAGAGTTAAGCAATCCTTACTTGCAAGAGTAAGTCAGCCCAAGATTGAAATGCAACCCTAGAATATTGTTCCCACACCTCAGGAAGAGGTTTGACAGACAAAATATTTTTACTGTCATTAACATGGGGCATCCTACCTAAATCTAAGAAAATTTGCAAGATTAAATTCTTATTAAAGAAAGTACTTCAAGTTTCAAAAAACAATATTAGAGCAAAGGGAAATATTTTGACTGAAAAGCAAGATACAAAACTTTAGGAATTGGGAGTCAACAAGATGGTGATGAAGGAGCTCCCCTCCTCATACAGACACACCAAATGTACAGCTACACATGGAGCAATTTACTCTGAAAGGGACCCAGAAACTAGCTGAGCAACTCCTACAAGTAGGACAAATGATAAAATACGCACATTAAAACAGTTAGGAAAGGCTGTTCCTTCCACACTCTTGGCATCAACTCCACCCTCAGCACAGTGCCTTACAATCAGGAGAGAAGTCTCAACTTCTAGCTTCTCCCTGAAAACCAAAGGGCTTGGACTCCATATCTAGCACACCAACTGCTAAGACCCACCAGAGAGACAAGCTCACAAAATCCCTTGCTCTAAAAACCAATGGAGCTTGTGTCCACAAGACTTATGAAAGTATAGCAAAAAAGGAAACAATTCTTAATAAGCATGCAAGCACTCACCAAGGCTATCATTCCAGCAATCAGCATAGAGGGAACAGGCAAAATTGTACACCTCACAGTTTTCCCCTGAAAGAGTATCTGCATACTTTAAAAGCTGCCGCCTAAAGGCCAGTCTTCTAACTTAGCAGGCACTAGGGTCTGGCTGTGATCCTCCCCAGAGAATGAGGAAGTGGACACCACTCCTCCCCACTCCAGATGGCTCTAATATCCTAGTATCTCCCTGGAATGGCCTTGTACACATGCCTACACCCAAGATTTTATAGCTTCTGCCTGAGAAATGGGTCACCAGACCATCAGTCTTATAGTTAAAGGGGGTTCCATTCACAAGTTCCAGAGGACCATAGAAAACAAAGGAGCAATTCCTAGCTGGCTATCCCCTAGGCTCAGTGAGAAGGAGAAAGCAAAATTACCCATCTCCTAATCGTTCCCTGAAAGAGGTTTACCTGTATACTGTAAAAGATGGAAAGATATACTTTATTCTTGGATTGGAAGAATTATTGTTAAAATGACCATAATACCCAAGGCAATCTGCAGATACAATGAAATCCCTATCAAACTACCAATGGCATTTTTCACAGAACTATAACAAATAATTTTAAAATTTGTATGGAAAAACAAACAAACCCAAATAGCTGAAACAATCTGGAGAAGAAGAACAGAGCTGGAGGAATCATGCTCCCTGACTTCAGACTATACTACAAAGCTACAATAATCAAAACAGCATGGTATGGCACAAAAACAAACACATAGATCAATGGAACAGAACAGAGCCCAGAAAGAAACCAAACACTTATAGTCAATTAATCTATGACAAAGGAGGCAAATATACTGAGTGGAGAAATGACAGTCTCTTCAATAAGTGGTATTGGGAAAACAGGACAGCTACATGTAAAAGAATGATATTAAAACATTCTCTAACATCATATACAAAAATAAAATGTATTAAAGACCTAAATGCAAGACTGGCAACCACAAAATTACTAGAGGAAAACATCAGCAGAACACTCTTTGACATAAATTGGGGCAATATTTTTAGGATCTGTCTCCTAAAGCAAAGGAAATAAAGGCAAAAATAAACAAATGAAACCTAATCAAACTTAAAAACTTTTGCACAGCAAAGTAAACCATTAACAAAACGAAAAGACAACCTACATAATGGGAGAAAATATTTGCAAATGATATGACCAATAAGGGGTTAATATCCAACATACATGAACAGCTTATACCACTCAACATCTAAACAGCAAACAACAATAGTAAATGGTCAGAAGACCTGAAGAGACATTTTTCCAAAGAGGACATGCAGATGGCCAACAGGCACATGAAAAGATGCTCAACAACACTAATCATCAGGGAACTGCAAATCAAAACCACAATGATATATCACCTCACACCTTCAGAATGGCTACCATCAAAAATAACACAAATAACGAATGTTGGCGAGGATGTGCAGAAAAGTGAACTCTTGTACACTGTTGGCGGGAATGTAAATTGGCACAGCCACTGTGGAAAACAGTATGGAGGTTTCTCAAAACACTAACAATAGAACTACCATCTAACCGAGCAATCCCACTCCTGGGTATATATCCAAAAAACCGAAAACCCTAATTCAAAAAGATACATGCACCCCAATGTTCATAGCAGCATTATTTACAATTGCCAAGATACAAAAGCAACCTAAGTGTCCATCAACAGATGAATGGATAAAGAAGATGTGAGATACACAGATAGATAGAGAGAGAGATAGGGAGATAGATAGAGAGATGTGTATATACATATATACATACACATACACATACAGTGGAATATTTCTCAGCCATAAAAAAGAAGGAAATTTTGCCATTTGCAACAACATCAATGGACTTGGAGGCTATTGTGCTAAGTGAAATAAGTCAGACAGAGAAAGACAAATACTGTAATGATATCACTTATATGTAAGATCTAAAAATACAACAAACTAGTGAATATAACAAAAAAGAAGCAGACTCACAGATATAAAGAACAAACTAGTGGTTACCAGTGAGGAGAGGAAACTGGGGAGGGGCAATAGAGAGGTAAGGGATTAAGAGATACAAACTATTGTGTATAAAATAAGCTGCAAGGATATATTGTACAACAAAGGGGATGTAGCTAGTATTTTATAATAATTATAAATAGAGTATAACCTTTAAAAATTGTGTATCACCATACTGTACACCTGTAATTTTAATAATATTATACATAATATTGTACATCAACTTCACTTCAATTTAAAAAATCACTGACACTCAGCCTTCTCCCTCTAGCCCACTCCGATAATAAAACCAGGCTACCAGTATTTCCCAGGAAGCATTTTCTACCCACATCTAGTGCCCCAGCTTTTATGGCGGCCACCTGAGGGACAGGCCCTGATATCACCTAGCTCTACCACCAAAGGGGACTTGCATTCACAAGTCCCACATGACTTTAGCAAACAAAGAAATAGTTCTTAATGGATACAGAGGCACCCCCATTTCATGTCTATACACCCAGGCCCACAACAGAGGGAGCAGTCAAAAATATCCACCTCCCAGTTTATTCCTGAAAGGCACTCAATTACACACTTTCCCAGCTGCTGCCTGAGGGACAAGCTTCTATTCAGTCAGCATCTAGGTGCTAACTGTGAACTCCCTTTGGGACAAAAATAGGTCTTGGCACACCCAAAACTACTGGGAGCTTCTAAGAACAAAGGAGGCGTGGACAATCACAAAGGCTGGATTGACAAATGGGAGCTTGGGCTGGGCTGATCAACAAGTTTCATCTCCTACATGAGACAATTCTGTCAAGACTGGGAGAGGTTGCTCTTTTGCCTAATGCACAGAAACAACACAGAGAGTCAAGAAAAATGAAGAAACACCGGAAAATATTTGAAATAAACAACCAGAAACACATCTTATTAAAATGAATATAAGTGATTTCCCTGAAAGAGTGTTCAAAATAATGGTCATAAAGATGCTCATCAAACACAGGAGAGAAATGTAGGAACAAAATGAGAATTTTAACCAAGACACAGGAAAAAGTTTAAAGTACCAAACAGAAATCACAGAGCTAAAGAATATAGCCAGGGCAGAGAGAAGACGGTGGAAGACTAAGACGCGGAGATCACCTTCCTCCCCACAGATGAATCAGAAATACATCTACAAGTGGAACTGGTCCTATAGAACATCCACTGAACGCTGGCAGAAGACCTCAGACCTCCCCAAAGGCAAGAAACTCCCCATGTACCTGGGTAGGGCAAAAGAAAAAAGAAAAAACAGAGACAAAGAATAGGGACGGGACCTGCACTAGTGGGAGGGAGCTGTGAAGCAGGAAAGGTTTCCACACGCTAGAAGCCCCTTCACGGGTGGAGACTGCAGGTGGCAGAGGGGGAAGCTTCAGAGCCACGGAGGAGAGTGCAGTAACAGAGTGCAGAGGGCAAAGCGGAGAGATTCCCGCACAGAGGATCCATGCCGACCTGCACTCACCAGCCCGAGAGGCTTGTCTGCTCACCCGCCGGGAAGGGCGGGGGCTGGGAGCTGAGGCTCGGGCCCCCTTTCGGATACCGGGAGAGGACTGGGGTTGGCTTGCGTGAACACAGCCTGAAGAGGTTAGTGCACCACGGCTAGCCGGGAGGGAGTCCGGGAGAAGTCTGGAGCTGCCGAAGAGGCAAGAGACTTTTTCTTCCCTCTTTCTTTCCTGGTGCACCAGGAGAGGGGATTAAGTGCTCTGCTTAAAGGAGGTCCAGAGACGGGCGCAGAGCTGGCGAAGAGACAAGAGACTTTTTCTTGCCTCTTTGTTTCCTGGTGCGCGAGAAGAGGGGATTAAGCACGTCACTTAAAGGACCTCCAGAAACGGGTGCGAGCCGCGGCTATCAGCTTGGACACCAGAGACGGGCATGAGACGCTAAGGCTGCTGCTGTCGCCACCAAGAAGCCTGTGTGCGAGCACAGATCACTCTCCACACATCCCTTCCCAGGAGCCTGTGCAGCCTGCCACTGCCAGGGTCCCGGGATTCAGGGACAACTTCCCCGGGAGAATGCATGGCACCCCTCAGGCTGGTGCAATTTCCCGCCTGCCTCTGCCCCTGCAGGCTCGCCCCGCATCCGAACCCCTTCCTCCCCCCCAGAGTGAGTGAGCCAGAGCCTCCGAATCAGCTGTTCCTTTAACCCCATCCCGTCTGAGCAAAGAGCAGACGCCCTCAGGCTACCTACACGCAGAGGCGGGGCCAAATCCAAAGCTGAACCCCAGGAGCTGTGCAAACAAAGAAAAGAAAGGGAAATCCCTCCCAGCTGCCTCAGAATTAGAGGATTAAAGCTCCACAATCAACTTGATGTACCCTGCATCTGTGGAATACCTGAATAGACAACGAATCATACCAAATTGAGGAGGTAGACTTTGGGAGCAAAATATATTATTTTTTTCCCTTTTCTCTTTTTGTGAGTGTGTATGTGTATGCTTCTGTGTGAGATTTTGTCTGTACAGCTTCATTCAATGACCAGCAAGCTACAGGGCTGGACACCCTATGCCAAACAACTAGCAAGACAGGAACACAGCCCCATCCATTAGCAGAGAGGTTGCCTAAAATCATTGCTGGACACCCTATGCCAAACAAGTAGCAAGACAGGAACACAGCCCCAACCATCAGCAGAGAGGCTGCCTAAAATCATAATAAGGCTACAGACACCCGAAAACACACCACCAGACCTGGACCTGCCCAGCAGAAAGACAAGATCCAGCCTCATCCAACAGAACACAGGCACTAGTCCCCTCAAGCAGGAAACGTTCTCAACCCGCTGAACCAACCTTAGCCACTGGGGACAGACACCAAAAACGGGAACTACGAACCCGCAGCCTGAGAAAAGAAGACCCCAAACACAGTAAGATAAGCAAAATGAAAAGACAAAAAAACACACAGCAGATGAAGGAACAAGATAAAAACCCACCAGATCTAACAAATGAAGAGGAAATAGGCAGTCTACCTGAAAAAGAATTCAGAATAATGAGAGAAAAGATGAGCCAAAATCTTGGAAATAGAATGGAGAAAATGCAGGAAACATTTTAAAAGGACCTAGAAGAACTAAAGAGGAAGCAAGCAATGATGAACAACACAATAAATGAAATTAAAAATACTCTAGATGGGATCAATAGCAAAATAACTGATGGAAATAACTACTGCAGAGCAGAATAAAGAAAAAAGAATGAAAAGAACTGAGAACAGTCTCAGAGACATCTGGGACAACATTAACTGCACCAATGTTCGAATTATAGGGGTCCTAGAAGAAGAAGGGAAAAGAAAGGGACTGAGAAAATATTTGAAGACTTTATAGTTGAAAATTTCCCTAATATGGGAAAGGAAATACTTAATCAAGTCCAGGAGGAACAGAGAGTCCCATACAGGATAAATCCAAGGAGAAACACGCCAAAACACATATTAATCAAACTATCAAAAATTAAATAAAAAGAAAACATATTAAAAGCAGCAAGGGGAAAACAACAAATGACACACAAGGGAACCCCCATAAGGTTAACAGCTGATCTTTCAGCAGAAACATTGCAAGCCAGAAGGGAGTGGCAGGACATATTTAAAGAGATGAAGGAGAAAAACCTACAACCAAGATTACTCTACCCAGCAAGGATCTCATTCAGATTTGATGGAGAAATTAAAACTTTTACAGACAAGCAAAAGCTGAGAGAGTTCAGCACTACCAAACCAGCTTTACAACAAATGCTAAAGGAACTTCTCTAGGCAAGAAACACAAGAGAAGGAAAAGACCTACAA
>NC_041224.1:71786440-71788145 GCF_002837175.3 Physeter macrocephalus | reverse complement strand
ATATGGCAAATACTAACAGCCATAAAAGGGGAAATCGACAGTAACACAATCATAGTAGGGGACTTTAACACCCCACTTTCACCAATGGACAGATCATCCAAAATGAAAATAAATAAGGAAACACAAGCTTTAAATGATACATTAAACAAGATGGACTTAATTGATATTTATAGGACATTCCATCCAAAAACAACAGAATACACATTTTTCTCAAGTGCTCATGGAACATTCTCCAGGATAGATCATATCTTGGGTCACAAATCTAGCCTTGGTAAATTTAAGAAAATTGAAATTGTATCAAGTATCTTTTCCGACCACAATGCTATGAGACTAGATATCAATTACAGGAAAAGATCTGTAAAAAATACAAACACATGGAGGCTAAACAATAGACTATTTAATAACGAAGTAATCACTGAAGAAATCAAAGAGGAAATCAAAAAATACCTAGAAACAAATGGCAGTGGAGACACGACGACCAAAACCTATGGGATGCCGCAAAACCAGTTCTAAAAGGGAAGTTAATAGCAATACAATCCTACCTTAAGAAACAGGAAACATCTCGAATAAACAACCTAACCTTGCACCTAAAGCAATTAGAGAAAGAAGAAAGAAAAAACCCAAATTTAGCAGAACGAAAGAAATCAAAGATCAGATCAGAAGTAAATGAAAAATGAATGAAGGAACAATAGCAAAGATCAATAAAACTAAAAGCTGGTTCTTTGAGAAGATAAACAAAATTTATAAACCATAAGCCAGACTCATCAAGAAAAAAGGGAGATGACTCAAATCAATAGAATTAGAAATGAAAAAGGAGAAGTAACGATGGACACTGCAGAAATACAAAAGATTATGAGAGATTACTACAGCAACTGTATGCCAATAAAATTGACAACCTGGAAGAAATGGACAAATTCTTAGAAATGCACAACCTGAGGAGACTGAACCAGGAAGAAATAGAAAATATGAACAGAACAAACACAAGCACTGAAATTGAAACTGTGATTAAATATCTTCCAACAAACAAAAGCCCAGGACCAGATGGCTTCGCAGCCGAATTCTATCAAACACTTAGAGAAGAGCTAACACCTATCCTTCTCAAACTCTTCCAAAAGACAGCAGAGGGAGGAACACTCCCAAACTCATTCTATGAGGCCACCATCACCCTGATACCAAAATCAGACAAAGACGTCACAAAGAAAGAAAACTAGGGGCCAATATCACTAATGAACACAGATGAAAAAATCCTCAACAATATACTAGCAAACAGAATCCAACAGCACAATTAAAGGATCATACACCATGATCAAGTGGGGTTTATTCCAGGAATGCAAGGATTGTTCAATATACACAAATCAATCAACGTGATACACCATATAAACAAACTGAAGGAGAAAAAACATATGATCATCTCAATAGATGCAGAGAAAGCTTTTGACAAAATTCAACACCCATTTATCATAAAAACAATGCAGAAAGTAGGCATAGAGGGAACTTTCCTCAACATAATAAAGGTCATGTATGACAAACCCACAGTCAACATTGTCCTCAATGGTGAAAAACTGAAACCATTTCTACTAATATCAGGAGCAAGACAAAGTTGCCCACTCTCACCACTCTTATTCAACATAGTTTTGGAAGTTCTAGCCACAGCAATCAGAGAAGAAAAAGAAATAAAAGGAATCCAAATCGGAAAAGAAGTAAA
>NC_041224.1:71725407-71785488 GCF_002837175.3 Physeter macrocephalus | reverse complement strand
AGAACACTCTATGACATAAATCACAGCAAGATCCTTTTTGACCCACCTCCTAGAGAAATTGAAATAAAAACAAAAATAAACAAATGGGACCTAATGATACTTAAAAGCTTTTGCACAGCAAAGGATACCATAAACAAGACCAAGAGACAACCCTCAGAATGGGAGAAAATATTTGCAAATGAAGCAACTGACAAAGGATTAATCTCCAAAATTTACAAGCAACTCATGGAGCTCAATAACAAAAAAACAAACTACCTAATCCAAAAATGGGCAGCAGACCTAAATAGACATTTCTCCAAAGAAGATATACAGATTGCCAACAAACACATGAAAGAATGCTCAGAATCATTAATCATTAGAGAAATGCAAATCCAAACTACAATGAGATATCATCTCACACCAGTCAGAATGGCCATCATCAAAAATTCTAGAAACAATAAATGCTGGAGAGGGTGTGGAGAAAAGGGAACACTCTTGCACTGCTGGCGGGAATGTAAATTGATACAGCCCGCACATATACAGTGGAATATTACTCAGCCATAAAAATTAAAGAAATTGAGTTATTTGTAGTGAGGTGGATGGACCTGGAGTCTGTCATACAGAGTGAAGTAAGTGAGAAGGAGAAAAACAAATACTGTATGCTAACACATATATATGCAATCTAAGAAAAAAAAATGTCATGAAGAGCCTAGGGGTAGGACGGGAATAAAACCCAGACGTACTAGAGCATGGACCTGAGGATATGGGGAGGGGGAATGGTAAGCTGCGACGAAGTGAGAGAGTGGCATGGACATATATACACTACCAAACGTATGGTGGAGAGCTAGTGGGAAGCAGCCACATGGCACAGGGAGATCAGCTAGGTGGTTTGTGACCACCTAGAGGGGTGGCATAGGGAGGGTAGGAGGGAGGGAGACGCAAGAGGGAAGAGATATGGGAACATATGTATATGTATAACTGATTCACAATGTTGTAAAGAAGAAACTAACACACCATTGTAAAGCAATTATACTCCAATAAAGATGTTAAAAAAAAAAAGAATATAGCCAAAATAAAAAATTCAGTAGAGGGGTTCAACAGTAGACTAGATCAAGTGAAAGAAAGAATCAGCAAAATTGAACACAGTGCAGTGGACGTCATCCACTTAGGTAAGTCAAAAGAAAGAATTTAAAAGTGCAAATAGCTTTAGGAACTTATGGGATACTAGTAAACAAACGAATATATGTGTTATAGAGGTCCTGGAAGGAGAATATTGAGAGAAAGGAGCAGAAGGCTTATTCAAAGAAATAATGGCTGAAGATTTCCCTAATGTAGGGAAAAAAAAGACACATCCAGATCCAGGAATTTCAGGAAAAAAAAAAAAAAAAAGAACCCAGAGAGACCCACACCAAGATACATTATAATTAAACTGTCATATGCTAAAGACTAGGAGAGAATCTTAAAAGCAGCATGAGAAAGCAAGTTATGTACAAGGGAAACCCCATAACACTATCAGCAAATATTTCAGCAGAAACCTTGGAGGCCAGAAGGGTGTGCGATGATGTATTCAAAGTGCTGAAATAAAAAAAAAAAAAACACTAAGAATACTCTACCCAGCAAATTATTTTCTCAGAATTAAGTGAGAAATAAGGAGTTTTCCAGGCAAACAGAGCTAAAAGAGTCCATCATTACTACAACAATCTTTTAAGAAATGTTAAAGGGTCTTCTTCAAGCTGTAATGAAAGGATGTTAATTAGAAGAAGAAAAACATTTGAAAGTAAAAAATTCACCAATAAAGGTAAATATACAGTTAAATTCAGCATACTCTAATGTTGTAATGGTGATTGGTAAATCACTTAATACTCTAGAATAAAGGTTAAAAGACAAAAATATCAAAATAAGTACAACGATAATTTGTTATTGGATATACAATGTAAAAAGATGCAAATTGTGACATCAAAAACATAGTATGTAGGGGTGGGGGAGCATTGGTATGCATTTGTTATTATCAGCTTAAAATAGACTGCTGTACATAAAAGATGTTTTATGTAAGCTTCATGGTAACCACAAAGCAAAAGCCTATACTAAATACACAAAACATAAAGAGAAAGGAATCAAAGCATACTACTACTCCAAAAAATCATCAAATCACAAAGAAACAGAGCAAGAGAGGAGGAAAGGAAAAAAAGGAATTACAAAACAGCCAGAAAACAATTAACAAAATGACAATAATAAGTCCATACTTATCAATAATTACTTTAAATGTAAATGGACTAAATTCTCCAATCAAAACCTAGGTGAGCAGACTTCCCTGGCTGTCCAGTGGTTAAGACTCCACACTTCCAATGCAGGAGGCATGGGTTTGATCCGATCCCTGGCTGGGGAACAAAGATCCTACATGCCACATGGCCTAGCCAAAAAAAAAAAAAAAGAAGCTAGGTGATATTGGGGCCTGTCCCTCAGGTGGCTGCCATAAAAACTGGCTAGAGGGATTAAAATAAAAAGACCCAACTACCTATTGCCTAAGGGACTCACCTAAGCTTTAAGAACACCCATAGAATGAAAGCAAAGGGATGGAAAAAGATATTCCATGCAAATGAAAACCAAAACAAAGCAAGAATAGCTATTCTCATATCATACTAAATAGACTTTAAGCCAAAGTCTGTAAGAAGAGAAAAACAAGGTCACTATATACAATGTCAACTCATCAAGAGGATATAACAATTGTAAATACTTAGACCCCCAACATAGGAATACCTAAATATATAAAGCAAATACTAACAAATCTGAAGGGAAAATTACACAGCAATACACTAATAGCAAGGAACTTCAATACCCCACTCTCACCAATGTATAGATCATCCAGACAGAAAGAATCACTAAGAAAAAACATTAGACTTATACTACACATTAGAGCAGATGGACTTAATAGATATTTATAGAACATTCCATTCAACAGTACCAGAATAAACATTCTTCTCAAGAATCCATAGAACATTATCTAGGATAGATCATGTTAGGCCACAAAATAAGTCTTAATAAATTAAAACTGAAATCATATCAAGCATCTTTTCTGACCCCAATGATATTAAACTAGAAATCTGAAGAAGAAAACTGAAAAATTCAAAAATATATGTAGATGAAACAATGTGCTCCTGAACAACCAATAAAGGAATCAAAAGAGAAATCAAAAAAATATCTTGAGATAAACAAAAAAGGAAACATAACATACCAAAGCATATGGGATATAGCAAAAGCAGTTTTAAGAAGGACATTTATTTTGATAAACACTTACATTAAGAAAAAAAAAATCTAAAACAAACTAACATTACACCTCAAGGTACACAAAGAATATAACTCAACATAATAAAGGGCATAAATGACAAGTCCACAGCAAACATAATACTCAACAGAGAAATGCTAAAAGTTTTTCCTCTAAGATGAGGAACAAGACAAGGATGCCCACTGTTGACACTTTTATTCAACATGATATTGGAAGTCCTAGCCAATGTAGGCCAGAAAAAGAAATAAAAGAAATCCAATATGGAAAAGAAGTAAAACTGTCATGACTTGAAGATGACATGATATTATATATAGAAAACTCCAAAGACTCCACCAAGAAACTGTTAGAACTAATACATAAGTTCAGTCAAGTTGCAGAATACAAAAAGTCAATTCTCTTTCTATATACCAACAACAAACGATCAGAAAGACAAATTAAGTAAACAAGTTCATTTATAATAGCATTGAAAAAAGTAAAATACTTCAGAATAAATTTAACCAAGGAGGTGAAAGGTCTATACTTTGAAAACGATAATACATTGATAAAATAAATAGAAAAGGACATGAATAAATGGAAAGATATTCTGCTGTGTTCATGGATTGAAAGAATTAATAGTGTTAAAATGTCCATACTACCCAAAGCAGTCTTCAGATTCAATGCAATATGTATAGAAATTCCAATGGCATTTTTCACAGAAATAGAAAAAAAGAAAAACAATACTGAAATTTGTATGGGACCAAAAAAGACCCAATAGCCAAAGCCACCTTAAGAAGAACAAAGCCAGAGGTATCACAAGTCCTGATTTCAAACTATATTATAAAGTTATAGTAATAAAAACAGTATGGTTTTGGCATAAAAACAGACATGTAGATCAGTGGAACATCATAGAGAAACCAGAAATAAGCTCATGCACATATGGTCAACTAATTTTCAACAAAGAAGCCAAGAATACACAATGTGTAAAGGATAGTTGTGTCAGTAAATGGTGTTGGAAACACTGGACAGTCACAGGTGAAAGAATAAAACTTGGACTCCTATCTTACACCATATACAAAAATCAACTCCATATGGATTAAAGACCTGAATTTAATATCTGAAATCATAATATTTCTAGAAGAAAACATAGAAGGTGGGATAATATAGTGTGAGGGGAAAAAAAACTTTAGGAATATAGATTTCTTAAATGGTATCAAACAAAGTAGTAGCAACTAGCACAACAACTAAGCCTTGTGGTTCTACAGGCAAAAGAGAGCACTTCCTAATCCATCGAGTTCATTTCCCTGCACACCAGTAAATCCGAAGACAGACTCATAGTACTATCAGTGGTGCCCTTCTCTCCTTTCCTAGACAAATTCAAAAGAGTTAGCAAAGTGGGAGCCATGACAAACTGAGATTTATCCAACATTTACATGGAACCAACATAGGAGAGAAGCCCCAGAGAGTGATCCTTTTCTGATTTCCCAAATGCAGATAGTTTAATGGTTTTTGCTATTACTTATTTTAAAATAAACCCAAGAGTTAATATCTACATGCCTACATCTCAGAAAAAAATCACTAAATTCTATGTTCTTTTCTTTCAACATTGTCAAACACAAGAGATTCCCAAATTACTCAAATGACATCACATGTCTATCTGAATAACACTATCACTCCTTTATTGTTATATTCTCTCATTATTTATGACCTCTCTCTCGCTCACTCCTTCATAAATGTGTTTATTTAACAAACTTCAACGAAATTCTCATTTTCTGGCATTGCAGCATAAGACAATAGAAAAAAAAATCCCTGTCAAGTAGGAGCTCATTATATACAATTTAGGAAAAGCAGACAAGACATAAAATAAATCAAAATTGGTACACGTATTGATAAGGATATAAATACAACATTTAAGGGTAAAGTGGGGAGCCAAAGCAAATAGGACTCAATACTTACAGCTATTTACATTAAGGCATATTGAACAATCCTGAGATACTTCAGATCTGAGTGCCATTCAACAATGCTCTCATCCCAAATTTACCATTTTATCATGATCCATTCAGATACTCTATCCAAACCAGCATTTTCTCCACTAAGAGAAAGGGATGTGTGTGGGAATTATGAATTATGAATTCATATTATGAATGTTGATAACCATGAATCAACTAGACAATTTAACAGGGTTTTGGTTGAAGCTATCACTACTGTCACTAGTCCAATGTGAATCAACAGCAGTACTTTTTCTCAAGGTAAGAAACTCAGATGAATTCTTAAACTTACTCAGAATAGCTGATTAAAAGCCAAAAGGAAAGCAAGAGGAGGAGGTACATCTCCTATTCACCTAGTGTTTCAATGTCCTTCTAGAAATCAACACTCTCTGACAACTTGGTCAGGTTGTTTCTGATAGGGCATTTTCCCCCTCTTCACAATCTCCATAAAGGTGAGTATTCCTACTCTTTTGGACTTTGTGAACCTAACAGTAATGTGGTGAAAGGCTCACATACAATCCCCTCCTTCTTTTCCTTATTGTCTTTCTTGGTCTCCTATCTGAGACACAGATCCTTCCCCACCTATCAACAGTATACATTCCTTCAGCATTCCTCGAATTTCAACACTAAACAAGTGAACTGGGTCACAAAGGTGAATATAACTATCATACTTGGAAGAAAAACCCATAATACTTCATGGCATACAGATAAACAAGGGAAGAATTTTTTTAAGTTAGGAAGTTCAAAGACATGTAAATACAGTATTATGGGGACACTGAAAGTTCTCACTGAAATCAGCCATACAGACTGTACTATGTTGTTCCTTCTTATGACTGAAAACCATTAATAATGGACTGTATTCTACAATTTAATGTCTTATTATTGATCTGTACACAGTCTCTCCTCAAAATCAGCTTTTCACTTTCAAAGTAGCTTTAAAAATAGAAAAGTTTATATTACAGAGAAAATGAATATTTTTAGGGAAATACGGTACATAAAAAGGACAATACTGCAAAATATGTTGATTCTATCCAGAGGAAAAAGTCTACTATCTATAAACCTTCCTCTCTGGATTGTTTTGTTTAAAAGAAAACGGCAGGAAAAAAAAAAGGACACCTCTGGTATATGCTATACAAGCAGGAAAGAAAACAAGGGTTGCATTATACTATTCCACAACTATTAATAGGGATTTATAACTCAACCTGTAATTTTCATCATAAAAAGTCTAATCCAGCAGATGCTTGATTCCCCAGTACTAAATCTATATTTGCACATTCCAACTCAGCTTAAGCTATAAAACCTATAATTTCCTCATTCATGGCCAGAACACTCCCAAAAACATCCTCAAAGAACTGCCTCAGGCAGGGGCTCTATAAACTCTTACTTTCCTTGCCCTTTAAGTGATTGGCTAAATCATCAAATTTTCACTCATCCAAACACTAAACAAGGAGTTTAATCAACGCAGTTAAAATTATACATCTGCTACATGGTAGGCTCTATAAGATAATGAATGGAAAGTTAAATATGAATAGGAAAATATCCCTGTCAAAAGGAGCTCATTATTTCTAGTCTATTTAAACAGACACAAAAATAAAACAAAATTTAGCAACTGAATTGTTAGAGACATAATGCATGTTGTATATTAAACGGTAGCAATTTAGACAATTTGGACCAAAAAAATTCAGGCTCATTTCCAAACCACTAGTTATACAATAAATGTCTGGCAATATTCCAGACTCAACTGGGAAAGATCATTTTCCACAGTCCTGTATTCTCCTTGACTTAGTGATGTTATTGACATTTACTATCCTCTAGAAATACTATCTAAAATGTAGGTTCAGCACACTCTGGCTTTCCCCTTGCAGCTTTTTCCTTCAAAACTCTACCTACTGTACATTCCATCTGACTTTGCTCCCTTAATTCCTAGCACCATCCTTTTTCACTTCTTCATGATTAGGTTGTTACTTTTACTTTCACTTGGCCCCTCACCCATTCCTTTTTCAACAGTCTTTGCTTAAAATCTCACAAAAGCCAAAATCTCTGGAACTATTGTGCAATCTTGCCTTAATGAGATATTTTACCATGGCCAATGGACGCAGGAACAGATAGACATAAATGGGAACTGAAAAGATAAAGTTGCATGAAAGTTATCAGGGCAATACTGATGACTTGTAACAAAGACAATCAGTTCTACCCTGGAGGCATACAACGTGCAATTCTGAAGTAGATCTCAACCTGCACAACTGAGATGCATCTTCATTTTTTCATGATTCAAGCAATCAATTCACAAGCTATCAGCATGTGTCTGTACCAGACTGACACTGGTAACAGTATTACAGGGCAAACTGTTGATTCAGAAGGATCCTTTGAATTGGCCTTGCCAATATTAAAAGTACTACTTAACCATCCCTTTCCATATAGCACTTTTACTAAAAATCAGTGATCTTCTTTCTTCATTTCCAAACTTAATTGTGCCTTTCAGTGCCATGCAAAAGCCACCTGCTATCCCTGTTATTCCTTTCTGAAATTCAGTCTTCATTTCTCTCCATGGACAACACAATCTTTTGGTTTTCAATCAATGACTGTAGCCACTGTTGACAATCTCCTTAATTGGATCCTCCTTATTAACTCGGTATCTAAATGCTAGAACATAAAAGGCACAGTCTTCAGGCGAATATATTCCTATTCCTACATATATTCCACGCCTACATCTCATCCTTCCCCATGGCCATAAGTAAGTCTTCTATTGATTATTCCAAAGTAATACCTCAATCCCCAATTTCCCCTCTAAGCCCCAGAGTCCTACTGAATGAGGCATTATGGGAAGGAAGAAATTTTTAGGGTCTATAATCCTTGAAAATAAACATCAATTTTAGAATTTATTTTATGGAAAAATTAAAATAAAGATAACAGAATTCGTTTTATAATCCCATATGATGAATTAGGTAGAATATAGCAGAGAATATTTAAATTGGTCAAATAAATGTGGAGATAGTATTTTTAACCAACTGCATAGTTTTGTCTTGGAATTAACTTAGTGTCCTGTCTTAGTTAAACCAAATACCAGAAAAGTCACAGTCCTGGATTTTTGCACAAATGATTTATCAGAGAGTAGTAAAACTCAAGATATATGGGGAGAAATAAGGGCTACAATCTTCTCCTTAAATTTTTCATTGGTCTAAATCATTCTGCTCCATATGGGAGGAAGAGGCTCCATCCTGATTGGAGAGATTCCAAGTAAATGCTGGGCCTCTTTTTTAAAGGAGTCCCTGTATTCTGTGGTCATCCATGTGTTTACTCTCCTTTGTATCTTCATTTCATGTTCATGGATACTGCCTTGAAAGTACCTTTCTTCGTGAAAAATACCCAACCATGCTGCCCCCTTGTCCTCTTCTCCAAGGTAAGGGCATTCCATTTATTTTTAAATTAGAGAGATTGAATTCTCTTTGGGACTACTCTACCTTTCCTCCTGTATTAAAAAGTGTTTGGCAGCACAGTTTTATTATCATTCCAGAGAATAATTAAACAGTAACATGCTTTTCTGTTGTGATTTCCTATTTATTTTTTAAAGACTTCATACCATGGAAATTTTAAGGGTTTGCTAGATTGAGGCTGAATCTATGAATATAGTTAAAAAAAAAAGTCTTAACATCAACACCAAAACAATAATCTATATATATACATGGCCTCATGGAAGAGAGGAGGATGTGTTTTAGCCAGGTGGTTTCAAATTTTCCAAGATACCCTTATTATATGTGAAAGCACCATATTTATATTAAAATGATGACAAACTTCCCTTTGTCCCTGTCTTCAATTGTTTCGCCTTCTTTAGATGACAAGTTTCTTTACTGGAAATTCGTTTGCCTGTTTATTTGCACGTTCATTTAGTTCATACTTCATTTGTTTATAATCAGTAATTCTGGCTTCACTTCCGTTTTCCTCTTCAAGCACGTAAGGACAATATTTACTGAGCCTCCACTACAAGCCTGTCATCAGAGACTAAGTACAAAATTAGAAACAGGGAGCAGGAAATACTCATATCACTGTTTTGACCCAAAGCCTGAGGTTATCCCCATGCCTCTGTAAATATACTGCATTGGTTTATAATTTATACTCATGTCATACGAGAGTATGACATTTCCATTCCTGGACTGCACCTCAGCAAAAATGAGCCATATTTTGAAACTCATCATATTCAGGATGATTAAGAACATTTCATCAATTCAACCAGGTCACTTTTTCAAAACTCAGCATATCTTTATTCTAGAAATCTTATTTAACTAGAATAAAATTTGGGATTATGATTATAGATTAAGTTTCCCTGGTTACAGAGAACATAGAACAAAATTTAGGGACATACAGATTTTAGGCAACATAACCACTGTAGCAGTCTGTATCATCTATACGCAGCACCACAGAGGGCTGGAGTTCATTCACCATCAATCTCAGACACTATAAAGGATTATGAAAACTTAATAAAGCAATAACAAAATAATAACAGTCCAAGAAAACTGTTGAACATCTTGCCAATAATGATAGTATTGTTGCATTCCCTTGTTGGGACTTACTACCAAAAACACACCCTTCTCCCTCTACCAACTACCTCTTAAAGAGTTCTACATGCCACTCACATTCCACTCCCTAGTTTAGGCATAAACTTCATTAAACCTTTTAGATAACCCTTTCCCTTTTTTGTACTGTGGGTCACCATCTCATTCTTTCACACAGTATTTTCAGTTAGAAAATATTCTGTTGACCATTTCTCACAAGCCATGATATACAAACTCCTCCTTAAAGCAGAACACCAACTAATATACTTTACATAAACCAGTAACAGAGAGTTTGAAAAATCACTGATTCTGCTAAAAATCACCTGTGACTGCTAAAACTATGGTGTAAAATTCTGTTGACAAACAGGGTATTTACATACTTTCAAATGATTTCCCTACAGAATATTTATTAATTACAAAGGAATGTTAACTTTAACGTGGAGAAACCAAGTGAATACCAATTGAACCAAGCAATCACAGTTATGTCACCAATAATAGGACAAAGTGATATCACTTGCCATATGATGTGAATCACTGAGGTAGAGACACATCAATTTGAAGTATTCTTGCCAAAAATACATTAACTTAAACCTATTCATGAGGAAATATGAGAAAATTAAGAATTTGAGGTATCTTTTAAACTATGAGCTATTATTTTTCAAGAATGCCAAAGTCATCAAAGACAAAGGATGAATGAGAAACTGTTCCACATTAAATGGGACTAAAGAATTGTGACACTTGAATGCAACACAGGATCCTTTTCTGGGTCCAAAAGGGGGAGAAATTACAGAAAGAACATTACTAGAACTGGTGACATCTATGGACTGTATATTAGTGTAATATATTTGTACTACTGATAAATTTCATAATTTTGAAAACTGTAACAAGTTAATTTAAAAGGATGCTCAGGCTCTTAGAAAGTGAATGCTTAAGTATTTTGGTTTATAGACACATATCTGGAAGTTACAATTAATTCTTAAAATAAGAACAATAATTGGGCAAGGAGAGAATGAAAGAAAGAGGGAGGGAGAGACGGGAGGAAGGGAGGGAAAGCAAGAGAAAGAACACAGGAATGTAGAAAAATCTGGGTGAAGAGTATATGGGGGTTCTCTATATGATCCTTGCAACCCTAAATCTAAAATTATTTCAAAAATAAACAGTCAAAAATAATAAACACTGGTATAAGATACACTGAGGAAGTTTGTGAACCCCCCAGAAGCACTGCATTTAGAAGAGGTCTGTGGTTTCTATCTCTGACAATTCTTGTGATTAGAGGAAACGCGGACTATTGCTTTTTTAAAAAATAAATAATCCATCACTATTTGGCCTTTTTAATCCATGGCCACTGACTGTTTATACTTAAGTTAAAAATACCATTTTCACCTATTAGATTGGCTAAAATCTTAAAGGACTGATAACATCCATTATGTACAAGTTTTTATGAAAATTAGCACTGCCATTACTCCATATATATGCCATTACTATTTTCACCTATTAGATTGGCTAAAATCTTAAAAGGACTGATAACATCCATCATGTACAAGTTTTTATGAAAATTAGCACTGCCATTACTCCATATACGTATGCTGGCCTAGAAAACATTTCAGGAGCAATTTCACAATATCTACTAAAATTAAAGTATGCAGAATTGATGATCCAACAATGCCACATCTAAAAATCTATCATAGAATTAGGAGACCAATTTTATATATATATAATTACATACATTATAGTATTATATGCAGCAACATAAACAAATAGTTAACCTGCATTTCCAAACAGAGAAATGGATAAACCCTTATAATATGTACTTATACAGCCAACGGAAAGTCTGCAGATAAGCTATATTTATTGGTTTGAAAAATGTCTGCAAAATATTAAAGAAAAAAATAAAGTTGCTAAACAACAAATACCATAATGAGGGCATATTTGTAAAATAAATTCAACATAAACTTATATAAGCTTAGACAAATTATTGACCACTATACCACAAATAGTTAACTCTTCTCACCCCTAGAAAGTAGGAATGGAAGATGAAGGATGAATGACTACAATTTGCTTTAGGTTGTTTAATAACCCTTCATTTTTGGTGGCCCCATTTCAATGCCTAGGAGTCAGGCTTGTCTAGTGAGACAGGTTGGGCAATGCAGTTAGTAGTTCCCTGATGACAGTGCATCTGACATTCCAGAAGTAGAAAAAACTTCCAGTAAACACAGCCATCTATATTAAGCCCACTTAGGTTAAACAGAAAACAAGTGAAAAACAGAGTAATGTGGTTTAAAGGAAAACCTCATGAGTTTTTTACTCCAATCCCAAAGAAGAAAATGCCAGTGTAGCCAAGAAAATTATGGAAACATTTTTCTACAAGATTGCATCATCATGGCTCAAAATGTCAATGCAAGGGTCTGGCTCTCCTTTACACAATCAGAGTTCTGATGGCATCCAGATCTTAAATTTGTGTATGGGGAAAATGAGAACTACAGTCAGACTCAGATCCTGTTCTAGAATGAGAACTAGTAGGTTCAATAAAAAGGAAAACTGGAGATGGCCTGCTGCAGGTATTGCAAATGTTTTAAGAGGATCTTGTTTGGGACCACTCTAAGAACTGTGGGCTCATGATTCAAATGAGGAACAAAGTATCTTACAAATGATACCAGAACTGGCACATGGAGGCACTGGGCTCATGAGAAAGCCTCATTATTATCTGGGGCACGACCAAGGTGTCCCTGGAGTTGCATTAATTACATTTATCAGACACAAATCTCACATTTGTAAAGTAAAACATGGATAAAAAAATGTAATGAGGTAAATACAACAATAAAGAAAAACACAAGATATACTCAGAGCACAGAGAAATATGAACAACATTCCAGGCAATTACTTTTCAAAAGCATGACACTTCTATTCCTGAGGACACATATGAAAGTTGTGCCCTTTGGGATACAAAGATGCAATAAGCTTCCGAAAGGGGGAAATAATGACAGCATTTGGGTGATGCTGTGGATGGAACCACTGCAGAAGATATCTATGATCCTCTTGTCCACATGTTCACCACCTGGAAGAGTACAGAGGGAGAGACTGCAAATGAAAATAAACAACAGGTTATCACATAGCTATGCCTCGTGACAGATGGATATCACCTTTGAGTCAAGATTTTTACTGGTACTCAATAGAAAACTCCCATGATCCTGACGCTAAATATCTCCAGGCTACAAAAACCAGGTTTATGTACAAAAATGATGAAACCATAATTTTCCTTCCTCAGCCCATTTACTGTGATCTCAGTACCCATCTTCTATTCAAAATTATTTCCATGCCATTCAATCACACATACATTCTTTGAAACACCATTTCCTAAGTAACTTCTTAGTGTTAATTTATAGACCAGTTCAGGGTTAAAAATAAAATAAAAAGACAATGGCACAAGCAGAAGGTAATAATGTGGTCTGTAAATTCCATAGTATTTCATGGTAATCTTTCCAAAATCAAAACCCATTATAACAATATCCCCATTCTTCCTGCTTGTGCAACTTCTGATGGTCATAACTGGATGAAAACTCTTTGTATTTCAACTCGTGACTTCATTAAGTGCTTCTCACTAACAAGAGACAACTCAAAAATCTGGGGTTAAACTCAAAGGATCACATAGGCCACGTAACAGATTTGATGAAAAAGAAATATAGTGTCAAGTAACTCAAATAAGAATCAATCCATCATCAATATAACAAAAAGGCTATCTTAAAAATAAGAATATAGGCCTTAACGATCTTACCTACAGCCCAAATCTCTTTGGTCCCTTGCGTATGAAAGATGCTTATGAAAGAAAGAAAAAAAGGGAAGGAAGAAAGAAAAGAAGGACGGGAGGGAGGGAGAAAAGGAAGGAGAGGAAAAAGAAAAGCTTAAAAATATTTGAAGAATCTTCATTCACTCATCGAGTGAAAGGGTGTTAAGAACCTCCTTCCATCACACTAATATTGGAATATTCCTTAACTCCTCCTGTCCACCCACCTTACCTACCCATTGACAATGTTAGTTAATACCACAATTCATACATCTGGGAATAAAATTCAACCTCTTGCTATCATTAAGACCCACATTATCTGCACCAAATTCTACTTTCTAATTGTTTTGCTTTCTGATGTCTTTTTATACCCCTTTCACATTTTCCTACCTGCCTGATGTCCTTCCTTGTCTCCCTCTATCCAGCTACCATTAATGCATTTATTCTAAAACATTTAATACTTACATAAAAGTAAAACTTACTGAATGTCCAGACAGAGATTATAGCCTGTCTAGATAATATCAAATTCTATGGTGAGAGGAGATAAGAGTAGTAAATCAAAATCTATATGATCTATGTACCAATACTATATCAAAATTTAACAGCCTTTTTATCTCTTCTATTGCATCCAATTGGGAATCACATCACAATTTGACAAACATGTTTTATGGAATTCATGTTTTTGGAGTTTAAAATACTATAAATTGGATTTCACGTTAAACTGATCAAAAAAGGAACAAAGAGTACAATGGCATTACCAATTCTTACCAGCACTTTTGAAGAATAAAATCCATAGAAATGATAAACAAGTACAAATATTTGGATCGATTATAGAAATGTCAGGTAGTGACCCATGAAAAGGTCTCACTTCTTAAATTGATAACACCTCAGTTAAAATGGTGGGAAATATGGGAAAATTGTGACACATACCATGACCAACATAATATACAGAAGGTAAAGTTGGCTCTTTGATCAACTACCTAAAAGTATCCAACTTACTAAAATATAAAAAATCATTATTAGATAAAAATACTCTTGTGAACCCACTACAGTTGGATTTTGGTTTCTTTTTTTTTTCTTATTTACTATCACAACTGTTTGAATACAATCACTAAACTTTTCTAATTTTAAAAATAACAGGGCTTCCCTGGTAGCACAGTGGTTAAGCAGGGGACAAGGGTTCGAGCCCTGGTCCAGGAAGATCCCACATGCTGCGGAACTAAGCCTGGGCGCCACAACTAATGAAGCCTGTGCCTAGAACCCACGCTCCGCAACAAGAGAAGCCACCACAATGAGAAGCCCACGCACAGCAATGAAAAGTAGCCCCCACTCACTGCCTCACCACAACCAAATAAAACCCCGCGTGCAGCAACGAAGACCCAACGCAGCCAAAAATATATGAAATTAAATTAAATTAAAAATAACATGGGCTTCCCTGGTGGCGCAGTGGCTGAGAATCTGCCTGCTAGTGCAGGGGACACGGGTTCGAGCCCTGATCTGGGAGGATCCCACATGCCGTGGAGCAACTAGGCCCGTGAGCCACAACTACTGAGCCTGCGCGTCTGGAGCCTGTGCTCCGCAGCAAGAGAGGCCGCGATAGTGAGAGGCCCGCGCACCGTGGTGAAGAGTGGCCCCCGCTTGCCGCAACTAGAGAAAGTCCTTGCACAGAAATGAAGACCCAACACAGAAATAAATAAATAATAACAATAAATTAGCCTATATTCCTCAACAGTACATCAATCTATTCATTCAACCTTAAATAAGTGATTTTATGTCTGTTTTCCCAATGATGAAATTATTGTACCATCCCTACTTGAATCAATCCATCCATGCATCAATCCACTTCGCAGGCCACCCTGAAACCATCAATGATACCTCTATCCACTCATGCAATCAATCTATCTATATGCATTGATCCCTACATTCATCCATTATTCTAGCCAGACATACTTGCATCTGACAATCTAAACACGCATATGCTCCATGCATCTAACATTCCATTCTGGAATCCACTCAAATTCTGATGTCTAGGTATCTATCTATCTACACCTTCACTGAATATTGAGTCCGTCAATCCATATACACAACTGTTTGTTTCCAAAACATTAATTGATTCTTGCATCCAGCCATCCACTCATATATATTCTAGTTTCCATTTGGTCTTACATTTAGCCAATTTTGCATTCATTCATGCATTACTGTACGCTAAATTCTGTAAAGCATCCATCTCTCCCAGCCTTCTTTCTTTCCAAATATCCAACCTTGCATTATTTCACCCACTAATTCTTAAATCCACATAAGCTTGATTATGTAGAAAATCTCCTTATTACATCCTTCCTTTCATCTATCCACTCCTAAAACCAAGTTTTAAACCATCAATCCAACTCTCCATTCTATGCATTCATCCACCAATCCTTGAATTCTTGTCTGCATTTTATCCATCTATATTAGTCAAAGTCAAAGCAACTTCAAAGTCTCACTGGCTTAACAAAACAATTACTTTTCATGCATGAAAAGACCTCTACTCCACGTTACAGCTGATTGTTCCAGGATATTCTCCTTTTGTGGCACCTCTGCTTCAACACTTGATTCTATGATCAACACAGGTTAAGAGATGAAGGAGAATCATATGCAACCTATTAAAGTCTTCTGCCCATGACACATTTCATGCATGCTACATTTCTTTAAACAGTGAATTAGTTTTATTATGGTTGACTGGAAGAGATTTTCACAAGGCATTGTTGGT
Source organism: Physeter macrocephalus (assembly GCF_002837175.3). Taxonomy (NCBI): domain Eukaryota; kingdom Metazoa; phylum Chordata; class Mammalia; order Artiodactyla; family Physeteridae; genus Physeter; species Physeter macrocephalus. Next base: position 71,769,185 of record NC_041224.1, on the reverse strand, counting down.
GAGAAGAGCATGATGTAGCATGTGTGTAATATGAACCGATTCTTGTAACAAACAAGTTCAGAAATGCTAGTATATATTCACAATTATAGTTGGAGACCTCCACAGCCCACTCTGAGCAATTGATAGGCTGCTATCCTGAAAATAGCAAGGATATACAAAGCTGAACAACATAATCAACCAACAGAATCTAGTAGACAACCATAGTGTGCTCCATGAAACCGTGGCAGATGTTCCCAAGGAACATCTACCAAGACAAACCACAGCTCAAGCCACAAAACAAGCAAATCTAACCAAATTTAAAATAACTGAAATCAAACAGAGTGTGTTCTCTGACAATGGATTCAATGAGAAATCAAGGAAGACACAAGGGAAGTATCTAAACACTTGGAAAATAAACAACACTGGCATGCTACATTTTATTTATTTTTTTAATGCTACATTTTAGAGTGAGTTATACTTTCTCTCTCAGAGTAGAGAAATCTGTGCAGCAACCCTGGAGGGTATTTCTCACATTGCCTATCTTAGAAATAATTAAGCAGGATAACAGGAGTGGAACAATGTGTCAGAGGCCTAGATAGGGCCAGGAAGAACAAAAGACAAGTGAGTATCTCTCAAGACTTATTTAAATATTCTCCAACCCAAGACCAAGTGTGCTCACAGTATCTTCCCAGTGCAATTTTTAAATTTCTAAGGAACAGTGATTACTGTGTCTTACATTCAACACCTTACATTATGTAGTTTTTATTGCAGTTGCGTTGTCCTTGCTCCATAACTATACACTTGGAAGTGAGTTACTGGTAACTTTTTTAAGTTCATGTATCTCTGGCACACATGGAGACCTCACATATGTCTGTATACAGGATTAGTGCAAATCACCTCCTTATCCCCATGAACAGTAAGACAGAACATGTTACTGTCTTCAACCTTCAAGCCAAAAAATGTCAAAAACACATTCACAAATTCTTTGAAAGCTAAATATATATTTAAGACTATTTTAAAGTATATGAGCTAGATGAAAAAAAACATTGTGCATCTTTCCAAAATGAGATAGTGAAAGTAAGTAAAGGTAACCAAATCGAAACATAACTAAACATTTTGTAAAACAGAGAAAGGAACACAAAAAGGTAAATAAAAAGCATTTAAAAGGTAAATAAAAACCAAGCATTATTTGCTATACATATATGAATAGAATAAAAATGAATTTTATAAAGTCTGAGAAAACACATCCTAACTACAAGCTGTACAATGAATTCTAAAAATTGAATACAAATTTGAATAGTTAGAATTATCCTTTGTCTGTATGTACACATGGGTTTCCTAATTGCCATACTAACATTATTATATTAGCAATACAACTGTTAAATACTCAAGTTTATGCAGTTCTGTCTTTAGACTACAGTACATAAATTTATACTAATCATCTCTGGAGACCGATAGGACATCAAATTCATTATCCTATAATTGATAATTAAATGGAAAGAATCAAGGATTAATCCTATGTTTCCATTTGAATTAAGAATTTAACAGTTGTAGAAAGTTCCTATTTAAATTAAGAAATTTCTTATCACTTATTTAGAGCAAATGTGTAACTATTAATGAAATAATGAATAAAGGCCATGATTTTTTAAGTGAAAAGCTGATGCCAGAATTAAATACTGAATGATTCTTGACATCATAGAAAGATATACAAACATTATGTGATAATGTCCTTATAATGAATTATGATGTGATGCAATTAGAAACAGTCCTAAAATAAATGATTGAAGAATGAATAAAACCAGTCTGATAAGGCATTTAAAATCTAAATACCACAGAAAATTGAGGAAAATATCAAATACCACCATAGGTAGCATGCCATCTACCATGTCCAGAATATAGAAATGCCAAGTTTTAAAAGGAAAATAGCCTGATTTCCTCCAAAGGGAAATGACATGAAAAAAATTAAAAACCAAGGGATGCTGAAGAACCATAGATTAACAAACCCAAGGGGATGGAATGCGTAATTCTTCAACTGCTGAGTTGAACACTACAACTATTTTAAAAACACATACAGAAGTTTAAATGAGAATTTTTATCAAGAAATATTTCATAGGTGGGACTAGGTATCCTGCTGTGATATACTATACGGAATGATTACATTTTATATTTTTCAAGAAGCAGCATGATGGTATATCTTAAAAAGATTGGTGTCCCCAAATCTTGAGGTAACAAAATACATTCAGAAGAAGTAAAACTAGATCTTAGCTGTTATTTCTTGAATGAGAAGATGGGAAAATGGAAGATGCATTATCAGATTCTATTTGGGACATATTTTAAGACATTCCATGAGCTAAGAGCTCATGGAAGATTGAAAGCATGATCAAATATTCTACATGAAATGAAACAAAAGAAAATTAAGGTCAGGAAATCAATAGCAAGTCAATTTAGTAAGACTAAAATGATCTCTAATAGAATAATAGAGATACAGAATAGAATGATAGAGACACAGATCTCTAACAAGTTTAGAGTTAACCATGGTAACAATCACTTATAGAACTCTACACTGGAGAATAAGCATCTTTCCTAGCACCCCTAACACAGCTACAAATATGGGCTGTACTTCTGTTATGATCTATATAAATATAAATGTATATATATAATTTATAAAGGTATTTACATAGTCTATAAATATATACAAGTATATGTATGTGGGAAAGAGAATATATGAGATAGAGACAGAGATAGATATAGAGAAAATCTCAAGGTAGAAATAACATAAACCAATTAGCTCACCAAAATGCATTCAATATGCTAAAATAGTGGATAAAATCATTAAGAATATAACAAACATGAAAATTAAATTCCTCCCAAATGAAATAAATTACAAAAGATCAAATCTTAAAAGTTTTTAACACACATATAAAAAAGCAAGGGAAATGTCCTGTATCAAAATAATGAGGTTGAATATTGATAAGAAATTAATATATTTGCCAAAATTAAGATAAAAGTGGCCTAGATAAAAATGTATGGTCCCAGCTTGGATTCAGATTTCTTTCAACTATCATAGATATCTTTGGAACGACTAACAAATTTACATAGGATTTATTTTAAAATATATTAAGGGATTCTAGTTAATAAAACTAGGGATATAACATTGTAGTTATTTAAAAATGTGATCTGTACATATACAAATTCAGGACTGAAATACTACTGTATTTCTAATTTTCAAAATATGGCAAAATATCTAGTTCCAACATACATGAAAGTTTACTATGCTCTTTGTCTTTGCAACTTTTCATAACAAAAACTGATAGTTCCTCAAAAAGCTAAACATGGAATTACCATCACTCCTAGCAATTTTACTCCTAAGTATATACCCAAAGGATATGAAAAGAGACTCAGACATTTGTACACCAATGTTCATAGCGTCACTGTTCAATGTGGATAGCCACTAGCCATATTATTCAAAGTCAAAAACTGAAAACACCCAAGTGTTTATCAACATATAAAATGTGGTATATACATAGAATATTATTAAGCCATAAAAGAAAACTGAACTTTTGATACATATCTTGCTTTCCAAATACTATTTCCCATAAGGAACCAGGGAACCTAGGAGAAATGGCTAGAGCAAGATAAGAACAAAATGAACCTGGACACTGTTACATAGCCAGAAATTAAGTGCTCGAGAAAGGATAGGGACACGTTAAAAAGACACAGAAGCCAAATGTGGGATAACTTAAATTTTTTTTAAAAAAACTGAGTAATGTAGTGGATATCCATCTTTATCCATAGGATAAAGAAAATATCCATGAGTCTACACTGAAATGAATAACTGAAAAACTGAATGGAGAAGAATGGACAGCTCCAAATAATTGGACAACTCCAATTAATAAAATGTAGGATTGACAGAATTTTTTTTAAATCATGATTTGACAGGAAACCTCAATAAATGCTAAAATTAGCATATGCAAGTATGATAAGAAACAGTACTTGTGGTATCTTTCCCAAAAGATACTTATTAATTACAACACTAAGTAAGCAAAGTAACATTGCTAGTCATAAGGCACTATCAACATTATGTGATCCCTAGTGATGAACTGAGAACTACATTTCTGTAGTATTCTTGCCAAAAGTATATAACCTCAAACTCAAAGAAAAAATCAAACAAACCTATACTGAGAGACATTCATGGTTAAAATATTTGTAGATTCTTCGAGTGTCAAAATCATGAAAAGGGGGCTTCCCTGGTGGCGCAGTGGTTGAGTCCGCCTGCCAATGCAGGGTACGCGGGTTCGTGCCCCGGTCCGGAAAGATCCCACATGCCGCGGAGCGACTGGGCCCGTGAGCCATGGCCGCTGAGCCTGCGTGTCCAGAGCCTGTGCTCCGCAACGGGAGAGGCCACAACAGTGAGAGGCCCACGTACCACAAAAACAAAAACAAAAAAAATCATGAAAAGAAGACTTTGACAACTATATGTAATGTTGGATCTCACTTTGGATGTAGAAAACAATCAGTTAATAGTAGTACATCAATAGAAGTCTCCTGTTTTAGGTAACTGTATCCTGCATAGGTAAGATGTTAATATAGGAAGCTGGGAAATATTAAAAACCCAAATGATCAACAAAAGAAACCTATGTACTACTTTTGCTACATTTTTGTAGGTATAAGGTTATATCAAAATAGAATTAAAAATGAAATAATGCTAGTATTTCTTGTTTTCAGTCTACTTCATGAAAAAAATACTCAAAACAGTTTTGATAGAGCCAATAAACCAAATATAAAATTCCAACAAAAATAGAACAAAATACAGCTCTTTGTTTAGAATTATCTTTTCTGAAAGTGCAATTAAAATTATGACAATAATAGGGGAGAATAGAAAAATGAACAAAATTTAGTTCACATATTCACTGGATGTAAAATGTTCATTTTTAGAAAAATTCAATTTTTAGCCTAATCAATAATTATAATGGCAAATATATCAACTGTAAAACACGAGACATTTTATTAAACCTGTCACCAAATCTGGTGAAAAATCCTCAATTAAAGAGAGAAAAATTCCTAAAATGACCCATAAGTACTTACAAATTGTGAAAAAAAACCCACAATTTGGAATTTCGATGAAACTGCATTTAAAAAGTATACAAATGGCCTTCCTATATCAATATGAAAATAAACTAGGTGTACAATCCCCATCATTACATTAAGAAAACTATGAAATGCTTGGGAATGAACTTAAAAAAACTAAACTAGCAGTATCCCAACATAACAATTTGATAAAAAAAATAGAAAGACATACCTTGCTGTTTGATAGGAAGACTCAATTTTAAAGAGATCTATTCTCTCCTAATTAATCTATTAAATTTGTTGCAAATGAAATAAAAACTGCATTATTTTTTCCAACTTGCAAAGTAATTTTAAGCGTCAATTGAGAGAAAAAAATGCAAGTACAGACAGGGAATATTCTGAAAGAGAAGAGAAATGAGATAGAACTCAATGGAATAGATAAGACTCAACAGTAATTTTAAAGTATCAATAGAAGGTAAGGCAAACCAATAAATAGAAATGCAATTATATGTCAGAATTTCTATATGATTATGGTAGAATTGAAAATAAGTGGTAACTACTTAGGTTAAGGTGAGTACTTTGAATATGTAATGCTTTAAAACTACAGTAATGATTAATGGAAAGAGAAATAACTCCGCAACGGGAGAGGCCACAACAGTGAGAGGCCCACGTACCACAAAAACAAAAACAAAAAAAATCATGAAAAGAAGACTTTGACAACTATATGTAATGTTGGATCTCACTTTGGATGTAGAAAACAATCAGTTAATAGTAGTACATCAATAGAAGTCTCCTGTTTTAGGTAACTGTATCCTGCATAGGTAAGATGTTAATATAGGAAGCTGGGAAATATTAAAAACCCAAATGATCAACAAAAGAAACCTATGTACTACTTTTGCTACATTTTTGTAGGTATAAGGTTATATCAAAATAGAATTAAAAATGAAATAATGCTAGTATTTCTTGTTTTCAGTCTACTTCATGAAAAAAATACTCAAAACAGTTTTGATAGAGCCAATAAACCAAATATAAAATTCCAACAAAAATAGAACAAAATACAGCTCTTTGTTTAGAATTATCTTTTCTGAAAGTGCAATTAAAATTATGACAATAATAGGGGAGAATAGAAAAATGAACAAAATTTAGTTCACATATTCACTGGATGTAAAATGTTCATTTTTAGAAAAATTCAATTTTTAGCCTAATCAATAATTATAATGGCAAATATATCAACTGTAAAACACGAGACATTTTATTAAACCTGTCACCAAATCTGGTGAAAAATCCTCAATTAAAGAGAGAAAAATTCCTAAAATGACCCATAAGTACTTACAAATTGTGAAAAAAAACCCACAATTTGGAATTTCGATGAAACTGCATTTAAAAAGTATACAAATGGCCTTCCTATATCAATATGAAAATAAACTAGGTGTACAATCCCCATCATTACATTAAGAAAACTATGAAATGCTTGGGAATGAACTTAAAAAAACTAAACTAGCAGTATCCCAACATAACAATTTGATAAAAAAAATAGAAAGACATACCTTGCTGTTTGATAGGAAGACTCAATTTTAAAGAGATCTATTCTCTCCTAATTAATCTATTAAATTTGTTGCAAATGAAATAAAAACTGCATTATTTTTTCCAACTTGCAAAGTAATTTTAAGCGTCAATTGAGAGAAAAAAATGCAAGTACAGACAGGGAATATTCTGAAAGAGAAGAGAAATGAGATAGAACTCAATGGAATAGATAAGACTCAACAGTAATTTTAAAGTATCAATAGAAGGTAAGGCAAACCAATAAATAGAAATGCAATTATATGTCAGAATTTCTATATGATTATGGTAGAATTGAAAATAAGTGGTAACTACTTAGGTTAAGGTGAGTACTTTGAATATGTAATGCTTTAAAACTACAGTAATGATTAATGGAAAGAGAAATAACATGACAAAATATTTGATGCAAAAAAGAAAATACAGACCAAGAAATGATACTAATGCAAACATATTTTAAGAAAAACACAAAACTCAAAAGGCTAGCACATGATTATATTTTAATACACAACCAAAATACAAAACCCCATAGTAAATTGATAGCAATAAAATATGGTACTTCATTTGCACTGCATGACAAATGGTTAACATCCTTAATAAAAAATGAGTTCTTAGAAACCAGTAACAAAGACATTGATATATCAACGGAATGGAAAAAAAAAAAAAACAGAAGAAAATGAAGAAACACAAATGGCTAGTAAGGATTAAGCATATATGAAGATGACAGAGCTGAACAGTAACAGAAGAAAAGCAATTTCTTTGTAATACCATATTACCAAAGATTAAAAATGTAACATTTGTACAGTTTTAGGAAATATACCCACATAAACACTGGGGAACAAGATTGATGAGGTCCTGTCTGTATAGTAGGGAAAACTAATTTGGACTCAAAACTATAAATTTTGGATACCCTTAGTCCTAGCAGCTCCAAATCATTGGAATTATTTCAACAAATTAGTTGGATAAATTTACAATTTATATATAAACCATGTTTACTGTGTAGAAAATTTGTAGCTAGTATATAGACCCCCCCAAAAATAACTTGCATATTAATTTATCAATACACCCAAAAGGATATGCACAAAATTTCATTAATAGTAGATAACACAGACAGAGATGGCAGAATTAGAAGAGGAAAAAAGGCATTTAAAAAGTAAAATATTATACTTCACAAATTTCCATGTCCTTTGAAATCTTGAAAAAGATGATTTATCAGTCAATTTTAAATTTCCCTGTGATAAATGAAAATTTTAAAAATGTGCACCTAATACTTATGGGAGCACTGTAATGAAGCCTTGAAATTATACCATCCTGAGCTTCTCTGTGTAATAATGCCTCCATCATTCAAGCTCCTGAGATTTAGTCCAATGGCAACAATGAAAACAGTCAACATGCCTGGTTACAGTTCTCTCCAATATCACCCTTTAGGTCACTTTGAAACTTCAGCCTTCTCAGCCTGTTTTTGTGATCTACAGGGAGTGTCCATTGCAACACATCAATGAGGAATCTCTATACATTATGAAGACTGTCTTTGGTTTTACTGAAGATGGTGGCAGAAGCAATGGCATCAGTTTTTCCTATTCAGTCATCACCTGAGAAGACACACTGGGGAAAAAAATGGGAAAAGTTTAGTAGCATACTTCATGATACAACAGCTATTCTATTATGAAGAAATAACAGGTGGATCAAAATTCATTTTGGAATTTTCTAACTGAGAAAGCCCGATATTGGGAGTCTTTCTTCTTACATCTTGCTAAATGGACTGATCCTTCAAACTTTCTCTTCATGTTGTCTGTGTTTCTTTACTATGTATGGTTTCTTGTATCTCCAGATCACTCACTCATGATATCATGCAATCTACATACATTTCTGTACAAGAAACGTAATGCCTAAACATTACAATGAAAATAACCAAGGAGCTTAGACCATTTGACAAGAAAAACAGTAACTATATTAAAGATATAGAGACTACAACGGAACTTAGGAAAAGATTTGGCTCCTGACCCATTCATTATTCCAGGGTCCATCAAAATTGCTGAGTAGGTACCTCCCAAAACCATTAATCTTCTATTTAGCTATGATTTATCCTGAGGAAAAAAGAAACATTTTCTGATTAAAACTTTCACTTTCAAGGTTATCCCATGGACAGCAGGTAGGCAATGAGGCTCTCTGAGAAAGAATGTTTAAGGAATTTGTCAGCATTCACTCTTCACAGCACATCTCATGAATTATTAACCTTCCTGTGGGGTATAGTAAAAAATGAAGGGAAAAACTCCTGGTGTGTTAAGAGCAGGGATTCAGTATGTGTTATAACATTACTGATTTCATCAACAACTGTCCCCACTCATTCTTTTTTTAACAGTTCCATAGGTTTTGTAGTTCTAAGATTGTACCTTTCGGTATCAACGTATCGCACCTGGGCCTTTTCCCTTTTGCATTCCCCAAACTGACTTAATCCAAAAACCATGCACTTTTAACTTATCTTTTGCCTAATTTACTCCCCAAATCACAAAACAATTCAGTAAGACTTTATTTGATGCCAGGCAATGAATAAGACATTTGTCGGAAATTATCTGCAAGGGATTCTGAGTGTGAGAGAAGTGGAATTCTGAAAATCAAGGACCACCCCCCCAAAAAGAAAACAAAACAAAAACTACTGAAGTGCCACATTTGTAGCTCTTACCTACTGTGCCTTCTTTCATCTGGTTTTACAAGCTGTCTGGGTCTGCAGTCACCTTGGCACTATCCTACCATGCTATGGAATTTTGGTTGGCCACATGGCACCGTTAGCCAACAGAGTATGGCATAAAAGATGCCACATGACTTCTGAAACTAGTTCAGAAAGGCCATGCCACTTTCACAAGGCTGTAACACTTATTTTTATGATTCATGTGGGAACCTGGATGTGTGAAGGTACTCTAGTCGAAAGCCTCAGCTAAGCCCAACCTTCCAAGTCATCTAAAACCAGTGCCAGACGTGAGTGAAAAAGTATCCAGAAGACTCCAGTCGTCTGAATCACTCTCAATCGTTGGATTGGGCCTTCTTAATTGATCCCACAGACATTCTAGCACTGTCAGAAATTTTCACCCACAGAATCCATGGAAATAACACAATAATGTATTATCCATAACTGAGTTTTAGGATAATGTTACCCTGAACAATATCCACTAGCTGCCACCAAAAATCCATCAAGCTTAAGAAAAGCAGAATAATCAATTCCTGTCTAACCAAAGTGCCCCTCCCTGAATCAAATGAGCACTCAAAGTGTCCTTACACAATCATTATCGCCAAGGGGTTCTCCTGGGCCCAGGGATGGATGGAAGTGATGAACACTTGAAAAGAGGAATACTGCAACAGGTCTCATGGTACCAATTATTGAGATTGAAAACAAAGATGGCAAAAGTGTCTTTTCTTGGAACCATCATCTCCCTATAGGGAAAAACAAGAAACATTATAAGGTAAAATACATAGCATTCTGACCAAACACTGAAGTAGCAGGTAAATGGAGGTTCATGTTGAACTTTGTTACAATTTCAGTTAAGGCTTAGTAACAGTTCCTCATTAATCAATCCTATAGCTGATTCAACTCTCCAACTTCAATATGACGTTATTACTACTACTCTACTCTATCAGTGTTTTTTTTAGGTTGCCATGAACTTCTCTTTATCATACCACAAAACTACACATGCAAAAATAGTTGGTCTATTCTCTAATTTATAATTATTAAAATATTGACCATTTCCTTTATAATATTAGTTGTCATGTTTAGTCATAAGTAAATTAATTGAAGGAAGGCATAAGTAACCACCTACATTATTCATGGACTCCATCTTTAATAAAATTATATTTTTAAATAACTGGTTTACTTATTCTCAGGAATGTTTGTAACTCAAATGTACTCAAGAACAAAGTCTGCCCCCAGTGTTATTTTCCTGAGCTTAGCCAAAATCTCATCCTAATACAGCATTTCTTGATCCAGAACCTTCTTACCTGTGGTTTACAGTTGAGATTTATAAATTAAGGAACTTCACAGGAAGAATGTTCCTGATGATGTCAGACATCCTCAGGTTATCTGCATGTTATGCCTTTCTTTCATCACGTTCACCTGAGAAGCAAAGTATACAATATTTGACTTTAGAACTGACAGGAATAGTGAATGGAAATAATTAAACTAGCAAATATGACTGCCCAAAGAGCCTTTTTTTTTTTTTTTTACTTTTTCACCTTTTCAGAGTACATTTAGCACAAACATTGAGACTACTGAAACATTTTTCATGCCAATTCTGAATAATCTAAAAAGCCATAAAGACCTATTTGAAATCCTTCTGACAGACTCAACTACGATAAAAGAAAACAATCCATTTTCCAATTATGCCCATTAGTAAGAGTAATTTGAGTTTATCCCAAGAGATTCCTCCCCCTTACAATATGCCACAAATATGGCACTGCCTTATAAAATTACCCTTTGTGTTTGTCAACCCAAATATAATTGTTTAGCACCTACCTCAAATGCCATCTTCTCCCTTCTTTCCGTGGATAGTCCAATACTCTGTTTCACTGTGTAAAACTCTTTGCCGCACTAGCACTAGTATCTAAGTCACACGCTCTTCACGATCACTCAAAAACTATTAGTAACAGTCACTGGGAATACTAAGTTGGATACAACAGCCCAACACTCCCGAGATGTCAATAGGTAACGATGAAGACAGGCACAAATTGGTTGTATCTTTAACATTTCCTCTGTTGTTTAAACGTTGCTTCTGAAATACCTTTAAAGTTTTAAAGGTAGAAAGTGGCAGCAGTCCCTTCTTTTCTGATCTTTTTATACAGTAATGTTAAAATTTTGCCATGTTTTTCCAGATAACTTTCTATTCAATAATTCACATTTGCATTTTAGATTGTCATGTAGCAATACACAAATATATAAAGAATGTTTTAGTATTTAACTTACACATGTACAAAAATTTCAAAAAGAATGCTAAAATAATCACTATTGTAGTAACACTAATGAGTAAGCATTACTTAACTCCATTATCACGTCTGAATAATCCCATTCCCAAGGAACAGTAACCATTAATATTTCAAATAGAAAAACCAGAGGCATATGGACACACCTCAGCACACACTTAGCTGATATTTGTACAAAAAAGACAATTTAGAAAATCAACTTAAAACACCCTTCAATATCAGAATACTTTTTCAGTGTTTGAATGATATTCATATGAATTAGCTATCATTACAATCGTTCTTTTAATGATGTGTATTTCATACATTCAAATTATTTGTTATACTTGACCTATAACATACTTTCTTCTTTATGGATTTGAGAGTAGGAATACATAAAATCCCATCAGCAGATTGTATCATTTCAAAAAGTTTACACACTCAAATTTCAATTGTCATTGCCAAACTTGTTCAAAAAGATGTACTGATTACACTTTAATACTGGATAGGATTCTAAGAAATTCGTTATTTACATTATAGGCAACTGAGAATACTTTTGACATTGGTTACTGATTATAACATACAAATTAACTACTCTCCAGAAAATTTTCAAAAGCTCTCAGAAAAATAAAACATTCATAATCATGGAAATTCTGTTCTCATACAGATGTATATATGGAAACAAAAAAAATCCACAGCTGCTTAAACGTTTTATATAAAAATTAATATTCGTTTAGATATAACATGAAGTGGGCTTCTACACGTTTAAGCTTACAATTGAAATATTATTTCCATTTAAAAAAAACAAGTAAAGCAATAAGCTAATAAATGAGAAAGAACACTATCATATCTATACCCCTAGAACTAATTTTACATATGTACATGTATATACATTTATAATATGCATGCATATGCGTATACATATATAAATTTGCAAACAGTAGGTTTACATAGCATAGCAAAATAACCATTACTTCAGCAATGTTATATAACTATGAATATACCTGCAGTTTAAAACGACAATTCCCTTCTCATGTCTTCCTTTTTCTTCCTAAAGATGAAAATATATCCCATGGGCATTTGTTTGTTTGTTAAAAGTATACAGTCTAATCTTATAACATGAGATCCTAAAAATCTGAAGATATGGAGACAATCTGTGTACCCCTATCCCCAAAAACCCACTACATAAACACCAAAATGTTACAAAGCCCTAAAAGGTCAACTCCTAGTTACCTATTACACCGCTAAAACATTTATAGAAACCACCTCATGATCCTTTACAATGAGATATTTACAAATTTGTACTTTGTGAAATTCCATGCCATCTAGAAAAACTAATTTTTAAATGATAAATTTACTGTTATTTACAAGGTTGTCTTGAATGTTGTCATGCAGTCCAATTAAACACAAAACTGTATAATTCAAAGAGAATAAAATCTCCTGATTAAAATCTGTAATGCCCTATTAGCAACACAACTACAAATTATGACTTGGCTTTTTTAATATATAAAAATCCAAGCAACTAAACAATGATTAAAATGTAAAATTTTCTTTTAGATGAGAATGCAAAAGTGAAAAAATACCCTTTTAACTTTTGCTTTCCCATAACTCAACAGATCCCGAAATATGTATACAGCTCAAGAAATCCACAGTTCCATCAATTTCACTGCTGAGACATAAGAAGAAAACAATGAAACTTTACAGTGAATTATTTACAAAATTATACTTTGTGAGACTCTATACATCTAGAAAGTCTAGATGATAAAAATTAAAAACTCGTATCTGCCTATTTACAAAGTTGTCTTGAATATTGTCATGCAACCAAGGGAACACATACAGAACTGTGTATAGTTCCAGGAGGTAGTATAAAGTCTCTCTGACAAAGTCATTTATTAATTTGAATATTAAGGGGAAAAAAAAGAAAACAAAGTAAAAAAAAGAAATACAAGGGGAGGGATGAGTAGTTGGAGCAAAGAGGATTTCTAGGGCCATTAAAACACGATGACAATGAATACATGTCATTATATGTTTGCCTAAACCCACAGAATGTAGAACACCAAGAGTTAACCATAATATAAACTACTGACATTGGGTGATTTATGATGTGATGTGTCAATATGGGCTCATGAATTATAACAAATGTACCACTCTGATGGGGGAATGTGATAATAGGGGTGGACTATACATGTGCTGGGTTGATAATGGGGGAGGGATTATGCATGTGTTGGGGCAGGGGGCATATGGGAAATCTCTGTGCCTTCCCCTCAATTTTTCTGTGAACTTAAAACTGCCCTTAATAAAAAGTCTTAATAAAAAATAATATAAATGAACTATATCAGGAATCTCGGTACATCCAGAAACACCAAATGAATTTACATGGTGTAAGTTTTAAATATACATACTTGATACAATGGCAAATTCTTCTTCTATATGAGAACAGGGTAAATGCATAATCTTGTCAACATTTCCTCTTAACAACCAAACTAATATATGATAAATTCTGCATAGCTCCAAGAGCCTGTTTGTCAACTTCATTGCCATGTTGATTTTAAAAGACAACAGTATCAATACTAACACATTTACAATGAAAGTTTTTACAAAATTATACTTTTTGAGACTCTCAGTACATCTAGAAATACCAGATGTTTAAAACTAAATTATTTCTCTTGTCCCTTATTTACAAAATTGTCTTGGTTATTGCCATGTAACGAACACAGAAACATTTCTATAAAATGTTCTTTAGAAAAATGAATTTCATCATGAACCTCAGCACATGTGGGAAAATAAGTTATATCTACATGTCCTACAAATAGAGGTAAAACTATATGTATATCAGAAATGTCTATATCTAGAAAGAACATGTGTTTGTAATGTAATTACATATACAGAAGTCTAAATGTCACTCAGCTAAGTGAGACTTAGTGTACCATTTCATTTCTACAAGAATAAAAAAGCTTATGTATTAATTTTAGGTAAATATACGTTCAAAACTATGACAGAAATTTCTGCACATCTATTGAATTATATGGTATAAAAAACAAACATCTGATCACATGCACACAACTACCTAATAATTCCCCCCCCCCATACAGACCAAGTATAAACACATAGGGGTCATGTAACACTTCTATTGGTAATAGATATTTTTCACCATTAGTTCAACATTAATATATTAATTGTGTGTATGTGTGTGTATGGAGAGGGAGTTCCTAAATACCTAGGAAGTTGTTATAGAAGAGCTTGTCTGTTCAACACACAGCAGTCAAATGCTTCCCTGCTCTGTCCCAACATTTAAAACTCAAAAATTTCACTGGAATAAGCACAACTGTACAAGTTTAAGCATTTAAAAATATGAATGGCAATGATTTCTACACTTTAAACAAAGAATGTCTAATTACAAAACCTCAATAACATAAAAACAAAAAACCCTCAAAAATCAAGCGTAATTCATGAAGATGCTCACTCTACTATATCTATGATCAATGATTACAACTTTAACATTTAAGTGAAAAGGTATTTCCAAAATTGACAGAAATTATATATCCAAAATTATTTCATGAAATAACATGTATCTTCAATACAGAAAACAAAGTAATAACACAATCCTGAGCAACCAAATATATCCCAAATGGATGTGGTTTAGCAATTCAATTTCCCAAAATAGTGTTTTCACCTTTGTCTATCAGTTTGGTGCTCACAAAATATATGCCTACTCAGCAAATACTAGGCAGATGTTATTTTAAAAAACACAAGACCAACATTTGTTTACCACATATCTAGCAGCCTCACAATATCCTCCGGCAACTAAATAAAGTTCATAAACTAAAACTTCCTACATCATCTGCCCTCAAGGCCAAATGGTAATTGTTTAAGCCAAAAAATAATTCCATTCTATGACTTTTAATATCACTAGTTTTATAAAACACATACGTGCATGTATTCATGTGTGTATATGTATACATATGTATATGTTAAGAAATCCCTATAAATCAAGGACTAAAAGTTTAAAGCAAAACTATTATATATTCTAACTATTTTATTAACAACCATCTATAAAAACACCCCTTTAGCTGCCCAATTATTCGCTAAGATAATCTGACAATCAGCAAAAATTTTCACTCTATATAGTTAATATTTTACAAAACATGCAGAAATTATAGCTCATATGCCTAAAAAACATATAATAATGGTGTCTATTATATACACATAATACAAAAACATTCCTTTGGTCAGCCCACTATTTAATGAACTCAGGTGTGACATACCATCACTAACATCATCCATAAAAATTTACAAATTGCCTATACAAATAGAAATAAGTACTTTAAAACAACAATTCATAATTTTCATTAAAAGTCAAATTCCACTCACAAACGAAAATTTTTCTAACCTATGCTATTTTACCACATGTGGAGCTTTCTCTAAGATATACAAAGAGCTGTGTTCTATTTGTACACAAATATATCTGCAAACTATAAACAAAGGCAGTCCAGTGATGTTTTCACCATGATGAATCCTGTCATAAAACTGATATATTTATATTAAATACTACACAATGTATTTCTCACCACAACCTAAAAATTGAGTCTAGTGATCCAATGAACACAATGAGAGGCTAAATGGAACATTTTTTTTGGCAAACAAAAATATTTCTATACTATTAGGTTGGTATGTATTTACAATGTTTATACATGTAGAAAATTAGAGGTTAAAAAAAAAGAAAAAGAAAATTAGAGGTTAAACAAGAAAACATTATAACATTGTTTATAACAAACTGTTTAACAACTTCTACCAGAAATGAATTAATATTGATAGGCAAGTCCACTGGCAAAACGAAAAAAATTCTACCTGTGTTTAACATTAGAACATTTATAAAATATATGTAGATGCCCAACATATCTGAGCATGGAGTAAAGCCCAGATGCTGTTTAAGAACTGTCTCTGTGCATATGCATATAAACACACAACCCTCCAAAACCCCCTAATTCTCTATCTCCTAAATTCAGCTTTTATTTACCTAATACAAAGCGGTCTAGAAATTCCTCTCAGTAACCAACATTACAATCTAGTAACTGAAGTGCCCAAAATGTCACCCACCTCTATGCCTGACAGGATGGTACAGCAGTCTTTCTATTATATACAAAGCAATAAAAAACACCCACTCAACCCTGATCATACAACTGTTCATAGAGGCTCTTCTCCTGTGCAAAAATTCCATCATGATAATGCAATCTCATACCATACAAATTTTAACATAAAAATCATTTACAGGATAACATCTACAACCAGATAGAGCACCCTTAATAAAATTTCTTAGGTAACAATTGTATACAGAACAATCCCCTCCCCCCAAAAACCCACCACAATAATCCAATCAAATTATTTGAAATGTATTATCATTCAGAGATATTCTAACAATCCTTATTTCTATAATCATGTATTAAAAATAATTCTTCTACATATATTAGCAAACTCTTTGTTAGCATTTGCAATACATTAAGAAATATCACAAAGCAATTATATTTGGTTATTTCATACACAGTACTCTCAAAATGCATATAAACACTAATTACTGCTTTCCTTTGCTTTTCTGATTGATGTATTAAACATTCCCATGTCCTTCTCTTTTCTGCTATCCATAAACAATACAGAATCGTGTATAGCTTACAAAAAGGGATCCTCACAATCCCTTTCTTAAGTTTTTTCCAGAAGACAATTTTACCAAACATGTTTTTAGAAACTTCCTTAGGAAACAAGCTGTATTATTACAACATTCATCTTAAAAAGTATCTAAAAATAATAGATTTATGTTTATAAATGTAGGCCTCTGTACTTGAGTATTAGATTCCAAAAGATTAAGCAAAGAAAGAATAAAATACAATAAACTATTACATGTTGAATTTCATTCTCTTCATCTCCTAACATTCAATGAACAGTTCACACATATTCATCATTCACTGAGTATTTTAAATTTTAATTTCAATACCATTACCCAAACACAATTTTTCTAAGTATTTAAATAAATTCATAAGGTACATATATCCAGTTAATTAGTTAATGGGATTAGATTTCAAGTTGTTTTAAAATGCCGTAGGGGAAAATAAGGTTTATCACATATGCATACAAACGCCACATATATAGGGTTTTTTACTGGTAACTTTCAAAGGCAAGTTGATATTCCATGGCAAGGAAAATATTCCACCCCACCAATCCAAAGATTGCCAATGAAATGCAAATATACAAGAGCCAAGATGAAGTACAGGCTAGTATAAATCTCTATTTTGTCTATAATTTTAGAGCTGGTGAAGCTTCCAGGTAAACTCAAGATCTGTTGTCCTTCCCTTCCTATCCACATATTCCTACAGGGTTAGTTTATGTTTACTTGAGTTTGTACAGACTAGCCAATACTTTAAGTTTTACCCAGCTGAAATAATTTTCAATTCAGTAGGTACCCTTCACACACTTGAATCTTGGGGAGAAACCTGGAATGACAGATGCTGTCCTGATGCTGTTGGATCAGGCAAATCAATACAGATTAAAAGATCTAGAAAATGTCTCTACAGGAGGGCCCTGGCCAAAAAACCCTTAAATTGGTATGAGGTGTAGACTTCTGTAGCAGTCCATAAGTAAAATTGCTCAGGATACTCCAGAAAAATCTGCTCATCTATGTTAACAGAAAAACAGTTTGCGAAACTACCCTAAAATCATCCTGGGTTGCAATCACATTGTATCTTGCTGTGCAAATTTCTTGAGATTCTTATGGACCAAAGGGTAAGAGGAAAGGAGTGTCTGAATTTTATGAATCCAAATGTTCAGCCACTAGAACTGGAAAATTTCCAGTTTTGACAGTGGCAAAAGATGCTCTAAATATTACCAGTTTATATAATCTTTGTCCTCTTCTCTGATTATTGCTTATTTCTAACACTTTTAAAACATGTCAACTGTAGATTTATCAAGGACATGATGTAGTTTCGTCATCTTTCCCAAAGACTGCTATGGCAGACAGATCAATTAGAGAATCTGAAGCTAGAAGTAAGGGGACCAGTTAGAAGTTTCAATATGAAAGGTAGCTCCAAAACAGCCATCTATATTGGAGTATCTATTGTGCAAAAAAGATTCTAAGTTCCTGGATGAAATCCTTTGTCCATCTTTCTTAGGCTCCATTCATGTCCATGAATGATAGCCAATCACCTTCTAGTTGACATCATGTTTCAAATCTCTGTAAAATTGATAGTGAAATATATATTACACAATGATTTTAAAAGGATGTTTATGAATTAATTTGAGATATTTCCCATTTATTTGCCATTATTTTCTTTGAATTATCTGTACATGTGTTTGCCATTTCAAAAACAAGTATTCAAAGTCTTTTCTTTTACAATGAGTTGTAGGACAATGTTTAAGGTGCATTATAAAAACCAAGAGAATAAATAATCAATATATTTTGCCAACCTAAGTAATATCACAGATGAATTTTCACATACTTTTATGTGGTCAAGTACTCTGTTAGCCACTAGTCAGTAAACTCTGTTGTATATGCCTCAACAACTATGCCCTCTTGATTTCTAAGAGGTATGCTCTAGAAATAAATTCAAATAAAGACATGACTTTTGTTTCTATACATGAAGATTTATTCTCCAGTGAGCTAGACTGAAACAGGGAAAGGTGTCCCATAACAAAGACAACAATTTCTCTTTCCACCAAAGCCCCAAATCGAAATTTGGCACTCTCACATAAGTGAGTTGAAGGCAGTACCATCCAGGGAATTCCCTGGCGGCCCAGTGATTAGGACTCCACACTTTCACTACTGAGGGCCTGGTTTCAATACCTGGTCTGAGAACTAAGATCCCATAAGCAACACAATGCAGGCAGTGGGAGAAAGTACCACCCAATACCCTGCTTCCAGGCTGTGGCACAATAAACTTCCTTGTTTCTTGACTCAACCCTTACAAAAAAAAAAAAAAAATCAGAAAATAAAGGTTAAACTGGAAGCCAAATTTTGCCTATACTATAAGGCAAATTTCTTGTACCTTTTGTTCATTCATGTGTTGATTCTACCAGTAATTAAGACAACAATGTAACAAAAATTACTATCCATCAAAAACCTACTAGATGCCAACTTTTATGACACGCCTTGGAAAAAGAACAGTCATAATGACACCAAGACCTCTAGTGAACCATTAATGTTTCATTCTCCTATCTATGCACATTCTTGTAACCATTTTTCCAAAACCTGTCATGTTATAATCTTAGACAAACAAAAATATTATTCAGTAACTCAGGCTTTTATAGAAGTTTCTTCATTGTGACTTCAGCGATTTTGGGGGGTGGAATATTTGTACTGTTACTTTGACATCACTTAGGGCCATAATTCACTCTTTTAGTCGAGAAAACACCCCGTCTAAAATTAAAATCCAGTGTCTAGCCAAGTTCTCTAGAGAAGGTTACACATTATGCAAAAGATAATTAGAGAAATATAATGCCTGAATTGTCTGCCATCCTACAAAAGAAAAATCGGTATCACTGCAATAACTTATTCTCATAGTAATCATACCGCAATTTTTAAAAATCCTCTGTGATTTCTTATTTTATTCAGTCCAAGCCATGGAAATGAAGTCTCCTTGTTTCAAGTCTGGGTTCATTCTTCAGTTGCTACAGCAGGGGGAGTGACTCTGTTTAGACTCATATTTTATATTCTTTACCACTTACAAACCTAGAGGAATCCCAACTAAAGTGACTAATTTTCAGATTTCATAAGTAAAGTGGACAGTTCATTATAACACTAATACTACAGAGAACCATCCTTAGAAAACAGTACTAGATTTCAATAACCAATATGGCCAACAGAGTATTTATTTACTGCTAAGCTATAACATATTTGATGAAATTTCCCCAGAAAACAGGACACCTGGAAATCTACTGGTATTGCCAGTTTATGGTCCACTTAAAATGACCCAGAAGTGGATGCTTAAAATAAAATATATATGCCTAAATGCAAAGTAATTCAAGTTATGCATAGTTCAGTGACTAAAACAGAAGATAAACTGGATAAACCTTACCCTAAAAGTATAAGTAGTAGGTAGAAGTTACCACATCTAGGAAATCAACACACTATTCACTGAGATCATATCCCTTAGAAATATTTGTTAAAACATCTACTGTTTCCTAGAAATTTTTGTTTATTGGTTATTTTTATGACTGAAGGGCAGAAGTCACAGGAACAAGGTTTCTTCATCTACCATTTGAGAAGTTGAATGAAGTATCCTGTAGCAAAAACCCAGCAGCTCCCCTGTACTAACTGCACCTATTCACTGCTGGCAAAGATGGACTGGCCATGTGAACACCTGAAGCTGTATATTAACATTCACATCTAGAACATCATAACTAGATTTCAAATACTGCTCTTCTAGTAGGCCTTCACCATGTAACTAAGCAAGAGAGGTACTCTCACCCCTATGAACTCAAACAGCACTTTATTTCCACTTTCGAACAAAAATGACTAAAATGTATCCCTATAAATACATTGTGAAAACTTCATGACAAAGTATTTAGCTTTTCTGAAACACATCCTGGTATATACTAAATAGCTATTCCCAGATAAGGGCCAAACTGACTACTGAGACTACTGAGTATTAAGAGTATGAAATTAGATATCAGACAGCCCTAGATTCTAATTTCAGATATTTCACTAAAAGAAGTAACTGTAAAGTATCTAATAACATTTAAAAAAATCAGTAATGTCATATTTCTTAAACATTTACTCTGTGATAGGCTCTGAACCCACTGACCAACTGCAGGCAACTGAAGAAAAAAAAAAAAAACAAACTATCCTTAAACACCAACATCCCTGTGAGGGCACTTACCACACTCATTGCGTTTCGTATGTGTTCCATAAATATTCTCTCTGGACATCACTTAGACACCTAGAACTCTGTCATTCAATGTTTGATCCAAGAGGTGGCAGCTTCCTTTTTATATGTCTCTGTTTCCATCTCACCACCTGTGTGCCTTCTGAGATCCAAGGGTGAGCTCCCATTTTTGCTTTGAACAGTGTGTGTGGGCACACACACACACACACACATATATACACACACATATATGTATATATATGTATATATAAAAAAAAAGAGAAAATAATTAGCTCAGAAAAATCTATGAAAAGAAAAAAAGGGATATTTGAAGAACTGGCAAAGTGTACGACTACACCTGCCATTTCTAGTTATTCAGTTTTCACATGTCAAGCCAACATTTTCTGCCAAGAATAACGTCCTCTGAAAAGTCTATTGAGGCACATTGACTGGATTTCAGAGTGTCCTTTTAAGCTCAAATTTTGAAATCATCATGTTCAGACAAGGTCCTGTGTCATCATAAACCTAGCCAAGGCCTCTGCAATACACTTTTACTTTTTTCTTTAAACAAGGTTATTTTACCTTGTGGTTTGGTCCACAAAAGGAGTGGTTTGTTTCTGTCCTAAAGGCAGCTAATACGACTTTTAGCCTCGTTGCAACACTACTGGGTAGTATCCACAATGACATTTCAGAAAATTCAGTGACCAAATTCTCTCTTCCTTTGGCACTGCATGACTGAAAAAGATTCAAGACCAAAAAAAAAAAAAAAAAAAACCATGATAACATGCATTGCTTTATTTTAAGAAAATACAAATACTGAACATTATTATATTTATGGCCAGTCCCAAGGGAATTAGAATGCAAAGATGAGTAAAACAGAATCTGGCAATGTATTATAAACTGAATACCATGTATCTGAAAATTTCATGATACAGTAGAGGCTTATAACTATATGCTGAAATCAGTAAAAGTTTTATTTGAAATTAATACAATGAAGTGTTTTTTCTGATCTTTTTAAGATTTTGAAAATTCTAGACAAGTACTACCATTTTCACATAATTCCATAAATTACTTCTACCATTAAAGAACTATAAAACAAAACATTAGTTTTGTGTACAAAAATTAAAGACTTCTGATCTCACTTATAATGTGGAATCTAAAAAATCTGAATAGAATGGTGATTGCTTCCAGGGGCTTAGGGGGTGGGGGAAATAGGGAGATGCTGATCAAAGGCAATAAACTTTCAATTATAAGACGAATAAGTTCTAGGGGCCTAATGTACAGCATGGTGACTAGTTAACATTATTACACTGTATACTAAAAATTTGCTAAGATGGTAGATCTTAAATATTCTCACAAAAAAAAGAAATGGTAACTATTTAAGGTAATAGACATGCTAACTAAACTTACTGTGATAATCTTCTCACTATATATACACATTACAAAACATCATGCTGCATACCTTAAAATTATACAATGTTATTTATCACTTAGATATCAATGAAGTTGGAAAAAAATTACAGGACTTTAAAATTTGACAGGATTACATGATTAAGTAACAATGAGACTATGAAGGCAGGGAACTATGTCACATCTGACATGCTTTTACAACAAGTCCAGTTAACCTATCACATAAGCACAGAATACCACAAATAACTCAGAAACATAAAGGTTATTTAAAGTAGTATAACTATTATATCCCAGAATTCTTACTTCAGTTTTAAAAAGTCCCAGAATTCTAACTGAAACTGTAAATAAACCACACTGAAAATATGTATTGCTATGCAATGTGTATATATTTATGGAGTCACAGTTAATAAATGTGAACAGGAAACCAGGAAGTTGTTGTCCAACCATGTTTTAGATGAAACATGTATTCATTTAAATGCAGGAATGCAGGAAAAATTCTTAGGGACATCAAGTATTTACTTCCATGAATGTTTGCAAACTTAGTATACTGGTACATGACCCCAACAGAACTCTGCAGAAGCTTTGAATTAGCAATCCATAACAAAATACCCACACTTACCTTATACCCGACATGCAATTATATGCATATCTGCGTCCCAAGTTTTCTTAGTATATTTTCCACAATTAAGAGCTCTCAAAAAAAATTCAACGAAGCTCTAGGCAGAGAATACCATTATCACCAAACAAAAACAGCCATTAGAAATACGCATCTTGCAGAATCTAGAGCTCTCATCACTCACCTCTAACTTGCAAAAGAGGCCATCTTTAGTTAAGAATATTAGAGAACAAGTCTTCTTCAAATATGCCGTGTGACCACTCATGTCAAAATCTAAAGGCCATGCATGCCAGCAGATGTATACAAGGATGAATGTCTTCCCTACAAAAACAGAAAAAAGAGCACCACAAATTATTTGAAGTTGATCCAGTGAGGAGACCGCTCAGACATACTCTTACTCTAAATACTGAAGGTTGTATCTGTCATATATATCAGGGTCAATTTTATCCTAAGAGAATGGTTTTGTCTACAGTGATCCAGATGCCTGGGGCTCTGATAACCACAGTTCCTTTGTAACATTCACAAACTCTGAAAAAAGTATCACATATGTATTATAAAAATCTCCTAAACCAAGGAAGGCTTGGCCTCTTTTGTTCCTTACCTCATAGTGGCCATTAATCTTAAAAACTACTTTGGGATAGACCACATAAAGTTGGTGCCAGCAACTGTAGTCATTTTGAAGGCCCCTTTTCTTCCAGAGACTGTTACTTGAAAGGCCATGATTTAAAAGCTAGAAAAGGAAACACAAATACAACCTCTGGTGATAAACATCGAAGGAGAAGATACAATCAGTCTACCAGTCTTCAATTATTAAGGAGTTACTACCAATCTCTAACTGTGGTATTTTACAAGCTAATTCCTATAATCAATAAGGACTCATTTATTGTCTAGTTTAAACCTTAGCCGTAAAGCTTAAAACCTCCTACCTCTTCCTTTTAAAAGTGATTTCACTGTTCCCTAACCAATTCTAACTAGATCTAGATATCTGGCCATTCCTTAACTATTTAACTGGAAGATAATGTCTACTTCTCTGAACACTTCCCATACATCACTAACTGATTGATGCAGCTGGATATATCATAATTTGTACTTAGGAGTGTCAACTGTCCCTGGCGGTCCAGTGGTTAAGACTCCATGCTTTCGACGCAGGGGGCGCTGGCTCAATACCTGGTCAGGGAACTAAGATCCTACATGCTACGTGGCATGGCCAAAAAGTAAAATTAAAAAGAAAAAAGTGTCAACTATATTTCAGAGTGTAAGTTATCTTTAACACAACTTGTCTCAAATATACAGTCTCCCCAGCTCCCAAGACCCACGCTCTGCCATTCATTTAAAAATTTGTAAGTAAATACTTACTAGTAGGGAATGATGATTACTCCAGGATAGTGTCATCTCTCTGACAGCACAGGCACAGGGCACTGTAAAAAGCTAATCAACTGAGGTAAACTTGCAAGCAAAAGGAGTACCCTCCTATTCCAAATGCTTTGATTGAATGAACAAAGTCTAATTCAACACCACAGTTTCCTTCTACAGATGGCCTTACAAGGCCTTTCATCACATCCCTACTTTCCTTCAAGTATGTATGGCATAGTAAAGTAGAGGGGGCTATGTGTGAATCTTACATGAACCACTTAACCCCCTGGGTCAAGTTTCCTTAAGTGTAAAGGTTATTACCTGACACCAACCAGTCAGTGCACAAAGTCAAAGTTATGAAGCTGAAAAAAGTATCACAACCATTTTATCATAAGAATTAAAGAGAAAATTATTTAAATGAGTTGGTTAACAGGATTTACCTAACCCAAAATAACTTCAAGACCAGAAAAATCCCAGTCTTCACCCTGACCTCAAAAATAAAAACAAAAGGCAAAAAAATGTACAACAGTACCTCACAGTTTAATTTATGCATTTATTAGCTAATATTAATGCAGCAGGAGACAAAAGCTCACAAACACTCCACACATTTCACAAGACACATTGCAGGAAAAAAAAGTGACTAAGAAGGATCAATAGTATCCTAGGGTCTTGGTGGACGCATTCCTGGGGGAGGTGGACCTTGAAAAGAAAAAGCAAAATTCCATGAGATCATAAAATAATAGAAAAACAAATAAATATTCAGGGGCCTGGATAGCATCATTGAGAATATGTATACCCACTCACCTCTTATTCCTGGTGGAGGGGGTCTCATTCCTGGAGGGGGCATGCCTATTGGTGTCCCTCGAGTAGGAGGAAGCCCAATTGGTGGGCCCATGGGTGGTCTCATACCAGGTGGAGGAGCCATAATTCCTAGAATGAAAAATGGCAGAAATAAAGGCCTCATAAATCAGCTAAGATGGGAGCATTAAACACAAGATAATATTTAAAGAAATAAGCCTGGTACTAAGTAGAGTTGAACAATTTCTCCTTGACCACTGCCATGCTGGCCATCCCAACTCAAAAGAGTCCATAGCCTTCCATTAAAAATCAGTGTCCAAAAGTGGAAAACATATTCCTCCTAGTTAGGTAGTTTGGCTGGGCCTTAATTCAGTATCTTCTTATTTTTCATCATCACTCCTCAAGATGATACAATTTTTTCACAGATCCACACCTATATCTAAGAATCAAAATCTTTTCGTTCTTGTCCATCAATTCCTTACCTGGAGGTGGAGTTGCTCGACCAACAGGTGTAGGTGCAGTCCCACGCCCTGGTGGATACTGAGTTGGGGCTCCAGCAATGCTCGCAGTAGCAGCAACTGCAGCAGCTGCGACAGTGCCTCTTCCTTGTGGGGTCATTACCTGAGAAGGAATGGTTAGAAAGACAGTAAAGGTAAGGCACTTCCTTGCATCATTCAAATACAGAAAATAAGAGGTTGATCACGGACTATTATACAAAAAATTAAGGCAATTCGGCACTTCTCCTGTTTTTCTCATTTAAAAACATCTTGACACACTATCACATTCTCCTTTAAACTGAACATGCCCCCTTTTTAACCTAATCAGCCCTTTTGCATTTTCTCAACTCCGGTTTACCCATCCATATTCCTCTTCACTAACAGTGGTGAGTTACTGTTATCATGGTGGCTTTAATCTACTGCCTTCCTAATGTGCATCTGTACCTCTCCTCCCTCTATAGCATACGCTGCTTACACAGTATAGTATATACGCTCAGATTTTTCAATCTCTTCAGCCTCAGGTTCTAGGCACTTTCTCCCAATAATATAAAAACTTGTGGTTCCTCACCTGTTGGGATGGCCCCCCAACCCCTCGGACAGGGCCTGCTAATCCAGCAGGAGCCTGGGGAATTGGAACACCAGCTGGAACACCTCTGCCGGCTGCCCTACCAACCCCAGGGCCTCCTGCAGCTCCAGCAAGTGGTACCCGAGCAATGCCAGTCTGAAACAAAAAAATTATAGCTTGAAATCAAATGATATATGAAAGTTATCAATAATCTTATTCCTAAAAAACTACCCCTTTACCACCATTTTCCCATTATCACCTATCTCATATTAGTTCTGTATTCAAAATAGCATCATGGAAGGCATCCTACAGATTAAATTGTACATTTGTCAAATTGTGAGTCCACATATTTTCACGACCCTACCAAGAGGAAATAAATCATCAACTCCTACCCTTATCTAGTTTGCAGCCACCACGTAGACTAACCCATCAGAAAACCCTTAATCTCCCAGTATAGACAAGCAAGAACTTACATCAAGTGCCAGGCACGTTTTACTTGACAAAGGCAAACTATACTGTGCCTCTGCTGCACCCTGATTTAGCAAATATTTCAAATAATGTGATGTCCTTCCACATTAATGTTCTGTCCTGTCCTATATCTTCCTTACATCTTTGGGGGGTGGTCCCTCCACAGTCATGGAAACCAAGTTCTCCCCACGCAGCAACACCAGACCCAAAACCCGCTTTTCTTCACGCTCTGGCTGCTTAGCATTCTTTGGCCTGTAAATCAGAAGAAAATTTTAGTATAAGTTATGGGTCACTCACTAACATTTTTATAGATAAGTATCAATGAAGACAATAATTGATGCTCAGATGCTCATGCTCAAACAGTTAATGAGTTATGACAAACAAAACTAGACTCAACTAATATATAAGGGTGAATGGCTCTTTTCCTATCATATGTCAATCTTCCAGAATGTTCCCTCAATGTTATACTACAGCAAAACTAATTTATTCTTTGTGAAACACAGATGCAAATAACATAGCTAGGAATGTTTTTTAATAGTAATGATTGCAAAACGTGGAATTTTACTTTTTTCTTTCAGTTTTAGTGATATAATTGACATACAGCACTGTGTAAGTTTAAGGTGTACAGCATGACTTACATACTTCATCAAATGATTACCACAATACGTTTAGTGGACATCCAACATGTCTTATAGATATAAAAGAAAAAATGTTTTTCCTTGTGATGAAAACTCTTAGGATTTACTCTCATAACAACTTTCATATATAACATACAGCAGTGTTAATCATATTCATCATGTTGTACATTACATCCCTTGTACCTAAGTATCTTAAAACTGGAAGTTTGTACCTTTTGACCACTTTCATCCAACTCACCCTCCCCCATCCCCTGCCTCTGGTAGCCACAAATCTGATCTCTTTTTCTATGAGTTTGTTCTTAAAGTATAATTGACCTACAACACTATGTTAGTTTCTGATGCACAACACAGTAATTCAGTATTTCTATACATTATAAAATGATCGTCACTGGCTAAGACTTTAAAGACAGGCAAAACTGAAACCTCAGGTTTTCATGTTAAGATGGGATTTAAATCATTTTTTAACTAAATAAGTACTGACGACAGACAACTGAAATAAGGGATGGGAACAGCAAGAGGCAATGACGGCATACCAAAAAGTTTTTAATAAGAGACACCTGTTTATTCCTGGACTTACCACATACTATATAACCATGGGAAATTTTTGAAAACTTTTTTCTAACCTGATTCTAATTTCTTCATCTGTCAGCAGCAAAAATCATACATG
Organism: Physeter macrocephalus; assembly: GCF_002837175.3. Classification (NCBI taxonomy): domain Eukaryota; kingdom Metazoa; phylum Chordata; class Mammalia; order Artiodactyla; family Physeteridae; genus Physeter; species Physeter macrocephalus. The sequence goes on along the minus strand of NC_041224.1, from coordinate 71,740,778 downwards.
CGTGAGGCTTATACCACATACTATAGGTAATGCATTATTTAGGTGAGATTATCCCTGTAACTTACTGAAGAGCGCAACAGAAATTAAGAATATACCTAAAGCATTCATCAAATGTCTTTAGTATTCATCAACACTGTAAGTATTTTTAAAAATTCTTTTCAGTAAAAAGGCAGATTATTTAACTAAAAAATTAACATTGAAGCATTCACCATCCTAGAATTTCTGAAATGATCCAACTTTGTATGCAGGAAGACGACTAAGAATGAATAAAAAGGGAAGGACAGGAATATGTTACTAATTCTATTCAGATTTGAGAAGAACAGACTTATAGCAGGCAGGCAAAGGTCATCATCACCTTTCTCTTCATATCTGAAATCCCTAAATGAAGTGGTCAAATTAAATTTTTGGACAGTATATCGTTAACTGTGGAAACAGAAGAAATAAAGCCAATGGTCAAGGGTGATGCCTTGTAAATTCTGCCAAGAGCCTGAAACAAAGCCATCTTGAATGTCTGGAGATATTACAAGCAATGACCCAAATACTCTGAATGAAAAGTCAACTGAATGGAAGCAGAATGTCCCTGGGATCTAGCAAGTGGCATGCTCTTATTGTTAAAGGACGCTCCCCAATCATAGGTGCAAAGAGGGTGACCTCCTATGGTAAGGCACAAACACACAGAGGTTATTTCTGAAGAAAGAGCATGGGCAAATCACAAAGATAAATAAGCAAGGGGGTTAGGGATTGAGACCAAAGCAACACTGACCATGAGGATTCAGACAAAACAAGGGGCATGCAAAGAGGATGGCCGAACAACTGCTAGACACAGCCTGAATTATTCTATTCACATCTCAACTCCTCAACCATGAAGAGTAATTGTTATTCTTAAGATTCCCTCAATCTGAAGGAATGTTGCAGATTAATGTTACCTATCATCTCTCAATTTTCTAAATAAATATAACTTGTTATTTTGATCATACCATACAGTCTTATTCCCAGTTTAGTTCATAACTGTATTTCCAAAATTAAAACAGTAGTGTGGATACAGCTGACTCTTAATACTGGGAGATTCATCCAATTCAGAGATGAGGCCAGGACATTAGACAAGAAACCAGTCCTGCCATTTCCCTACCTCCTTCAGTTACCCTCACTACTGTTCAGCCTCTCCCTCAGCATCCCACTGTTCAAACCCAAGTGGCCTTACTTGATCTTCCTGAACTCATCACAATCACAGAGGATCAAGTTCATATGCTTGTCAAAGGCCTTAAAGGTGCCAATGAAGATCCGGCCATCTTGCAAGATACATCTCATCCTATAGTCAATGTGCTGCAGCATCTTGCTGCTCTTTCCCACAGTCTGGAGGGAGTAAGAGAAGAGTTAGTCATCAGCTTGTCTGCAGCTACTTTCTAACCCTTTCCTGTTTCTTTCCCACTCCTATACCAATCCAAACCTGGCTTCCTTAACAAAAATATCATGCCTCCATTTCTTTTCTCCATACCTTTAAGATACTAGACCAAATTTGGACCCAGGGCCATTTATACTCCCCTATGGAACCCTCTGCTTCTCAGAATCCCTCCCTATGCAGTTTTCCAGTGCCCTAAATATATTTCCTCCCCAATACAGACTCCCAAACCCAGTTCTCCCTTTTAATATTCCATCATTTTAATCCCTGTCCTTTCCCCAATTCTAATCCCAAGCCCCACCCTCCTACAGAATACTTTAAGCTGTTGGCTATTTCTTTTCCTCTAGACACCTAGCCAAATGTTGGGAAACTCCTAACTCCATCAAAAACTTTGCAACTCCCATCGACCCAATGCAAATACGATGTACCATTTTTCAGTTCCCTTTAAAGGTCTCTGTCCTAGTTCCACCACACCCCACATCCCCTATCATTCAGAACTTTGATCAGTGTTCCTCAAACTCTTTTTCTTTCATTTTTGTCCTGCTAAGGCACCTTTTTAAAAGATTTTCATCCTACTTGCCCACTCCAATGAAACTTTAATATGCAGAAATACTGTATCTATTCACATACTGTGGCCCTTTGGAAGACCACAAACCACTGTAAAATCTAACATTCTTCCCATTCCTCAAAAACTAATTTTCAGTCCCTCTGGATATCTTTCCAGTTAAGAATATATGTTCTTGATTAGCTAAACTTAAACAGAAACACAAAATGGATTAGGATGCTGTATTTCTCTCTACAGGCAGCCTTCCTTTGTACCAATCAAGCCTCAAAGCCCCAAACCCCTCCATTTTTCTTTCCCTGCTGATTCCGCCAAGGCCTTTCCCTTGGCTGTGGTTTTGCTGGACCCTCCATTTTTAAAGGAGTCTTTTTATCTATTGAAATCTGACCTCAGAGTCCCCCATCTGCAGGACAGTCCCTTACCACTGTAATTATGACCAAAAACTCTCTTCTGTATTTCCTCACAATGCAAGGTTTCTCTTAAGATGTTTCCCAAACCATTATACCACTGTAACAGGACAACAGACATAGGTCTTCACCAGTTGTTATTCCATGAAATGAAGCGTCATCTCTATAGATTAATTCCATATTAAGAACCCCCAAACACCCCACACTCTGGAAATCTATTATATTGGACATTTACATTAGCTTCTCATCCCTCTGCCCTAATATACATCTTACCATGATTGCTGCTCCACCAAATCCAATGTCCACAGGAAAGTTTCGGGATCCTTAAGACCTAAGGGAAGGCTACAGATAAAGGTATGACGCACGTTCTCCTACAAACAATGCAAGCTGGGGCGGAAGCTTCGAATAGTAGATGGAGCCTGCAGAGGAAAGCATGATCTAGCTGCACTGCAATCTACCATGTTTTAAAACAGGTAGACAATTTTGCATGAAAAGCACTATAAGAGACATTCAAAAATATCCCCTCATGCTCTCATACCCACCAAGTAAACACCAAATTTCACTATTCCATCACCTTAACTCCCACATTGTACACACCCAGAGTTAACAAGTGGTTAAATTTAATTTTACACAGAAATTCTTAAATGTTTCAAAAATAAGCTTCATTTTCCATTCCCAAAATGTATTATTTTCTCTTTCCATCCTTATTTACGGTAGTGTTTCATTCTCTGGTCACAAATTAACACCAAGTCATCTCAACTTCAACATTTTGGTATCCTTAAGTTTCTCCATCTGAGTTAGTCCAAACTTTTGCTCCTTGGCTGAACCACCTAAATGTTTTCTACCTCAGTGTTCCCTTTCCCCAAGCCAAAGTCTCTTCAAAATAAGCTAGGAAATCTCCCTTCACCAAGAACCTAATATATTATCATATATCCGCTTAAGATGTCCTGTGTTAAAAGGGGACATACAACTACTAAATGTTTACATGGATATACGGTCAACTTTCTTAGTAATCAAAGAAACAAGCATTAGAACACTACTCTCATTTCCCCCCAATATACTTAAGAAAATGCTTTGAATAAGTATGAGAACCAAACCTAGCCAAAACTGGTAAAGGGTCTCAAACTGCTAATTATTTAAAAGGAAACACACAAATTATGTTCCTTTTGAATGGGAATTTGGATTTATGCATAAAAGTAACTCAGTATCATACACAAAATCTGGTATAATTGTACTTTTAACAATGCAAACATTTCTAGTAAGATTGTTGTCTCCACTGATTTTTCAATAGAGAAAATTTACAAACAGTAAACTGCTTAAGTACATTTAAAATCATCTATTTTAGGATGTGAAAATGAAATCATTTAAATAGCGTTTATGAACTATGGCAACATCAAAACAATAAAGTAAAAGAATGGTAAGGATACCATTATACATGTGGAACTATAACACTAGATTAGAAGAGATCATAATGATATAAAATAAATAATTCAGTAAGGATGGTAAAATGCAGAGGGAATGTTTCCCTATAATTACCAAAATTTGGTAATGGCAGTTCAATACATTTTTATGAGAACTTGGAGGGTATCAGGTTTTCTAATAAAATAAACTGATCATTACTCAGAATATCTCCCAAGCTTTGTTCTCCACATGCAAACTGCCATGCATCCTTTGTGCAGCTTTTCCTGAAAGTCAATCCTCCCCCTCAATAAATGTAGTTTCTAATCCAAATTCACATGAAAAGTTTAAGGCCTATAATTCAGATGTTCTGAATTCTGACAGGATTCTCTATAAAGCAGACTATAAATTCAGGAATACTTGGTATATGTTTGAATCACTAGCAATTTCCATTTTTATGATAGCATATCTATGAAGATTTAAGATCTTCATCAACCCATGGAGACAGGAAGTAAATTAAGTGGTTGTCTGAACTAGGGGTGGAAATGGGGAATGAATTAAATGGGCATGACGGGATCTTACTTGGGTAATGGAAAATACTAAGAGTATGTGTGGCAGTGACTGCAAAATTCTGTAAATTTACTAAAAAGCACTTGTTTATAACTGGATAAATTCTATGGTATAGGAACTATACACCAAGAAAGCCGTTTTTAAAAAGTAAACTGTCTGGACTTTCAAATAATGGTCAAAGTTCATAGTAAGATTACTTTTTACACTGCCATTGGTGCCCTCAAAGAAAAAAAACACAGCTAAACGTTCAACAAGACACTACTACTGGAGCTCACTCCCTTACCAACAATGGAGACATGCTACCGGACAATGAGCCACAAGACAGTGATTAGGGGAAAAAAAGGATGTAGCTGGGTGTAGCTTTTCAAAACTTCATTTAAAGGAAAGAAATGTAATCACAAAAAGGTTTCAGATGTAAAGATTAATATAATGGAAACCAGTATCAAATGTGCATTTAAGGTGCGAATTTGTAGTCACCTCTCCAGTAAAAGTTTAAAATTCAGAGACAGGGCTTTTACCTTCAAGTGCCAAACAGATTTTAGAGTTGAGATTTCCCAATCCGACCTGTTTCAAATGTTTTATCCCGCTTGGCCTTTCAGTGAACACATACCTCATCAGCCCTAGTTCATAGAGTTTAGCTATTAAGAGATCAACAAATGCAAACAAGATTTCCTGGTATAGTGGATCAGAACAAAAAAGAAAGGCCAGTCAGGCATGTGTCTGTCCATCTAACCTGTTTGAGGTTCCAAACCCCTCCCATACCCACTATCTTGTTACCCAGTTATCAAGTATAAAAATGCATCTGGTGATTTGAGTCACAGACTAAAGAACCGGAGACCTCAGAACTGGGGATATAATATGTATAAAATAATTTGCAAAATAGGAGATATACATTTCACTCAGAATAGGGGTTGACTGACTGGGGAGGTTAAGAAAGGCTTCCCTTAATGAGAGGGACTTGAAATTTAGGAACAATTATCTCTTGTCCCTAAATTTGGAACACCATAATCATGAACCCTTGTAAGGGAAAGGAGATATATCACTTTGTAGAATGATCAAATGTATCTCCACAGTAAAGGAGAACAAAATGCTTTATGAGGAAGAAGAGCAGTAATGTCACACTGCATTAAGGAATTAGCAGTTACGGTAAATCTCCTGATGAAAGTGCACATAAGCAAATAAATGGCCCAGAGACCCTGACCAAAAACATCCTGGGATTCCTCAGAGGAGGAAGTTCTCAAACTTTTGAAAAGTGTGGAGTTTGAAATGATTAAACTACGTAAATATGTAAAGCTTCCTTAAATCAAAGGATATGATGGTCAGACTTGGCCAAGCAACATGTAAGAAACGAGAAGTCACAGAATAATGGTAATGTATTAGTGTTCATTCTCCTGGTTAAATAACAGACCCTTCACAGAAAAAAAATGCAAAAAGTCTAACATGAGAAAACACAAATAAGTGGAAACTATTAATCCACAAAGCAATGCCATTTAAACCAGAGGAAAACAATGTTTCCCTTTTTGAAACTGTTCATTTATCAAAGGAAAAAAAAAGACAACAAAGGTGGTACTAAGAAATTATCACTCTAGTAAGTATTCTTGATGGCAATCAACACTGCTTATGATGCTGTTAGAAAGCAACATAACAAAACATTTAAGAATCATACTAGTATTTATATCCTAAGCCCAAAATTGGATCCTTACCCTAATAAATTAAAAATACCAAATACATCTTAAAAATATAGAATATTCATAAGAGCATAGCAAACTAGGGAAAAAAACACAAGTACAAAGGAAAAGTAAATCATGAATGGACCATCATTTATTCATTACAAATGATAATTGTGAGGACTATGTAATAAAATGAAGGAACATTAATGATAGACATATAACTGGAATAATTTAAAAGCATGATTACAATTAACTACATTTTCAAAACAAAAGCAAAAGGGCAAAATGAAAGAAAATTCAACCTCATGCTGCTGCGGTTGAAACATGGGTATTTAAAGTCTGTGGTTTACTTTCCCATTTTTCTTGGCTCTCACTCACATGATTTAGATTTTTATAATGAAAAAGAAAACATATCAACTGTTAAAATGCCTTTACCCATTTACATGTATAGCAGACTTTAGCACTAGTCTTAGACCTGACCCTTATCCCAGAAATTCACCTGGTTCTCTACCCTGGAATATTTACTTCATATACTCTCCTTTTATAACCCCTTTCCCCCTTCACCACATTGTATATTATCACCACTTCCCTACTGGCTCCACCTTAGTGTTTTTATCTTTGAAAGTGGTTCTCTAAGAGAGAGATTAGCCAACTTTTTCTTTTAAAGGGAAAGATAATAAATATTGTAGGCTTTGCCTGCCATTCAATCTGTCACAAATACTCCCATCTGCCACTGTACTGCCAACAACAGCCACAGGCCATACGTAAATAGACATGGCTGTGTGCCAATAAACTTACAAAAACAGGCAATAAATGGGCCAGATACTTTACCAACTCCCGCTCTATAACAATCCTAGTACCTAGTACTGTTTAGATGAAACGAGCACTTGAAACTCAGAAAATTGGATGGCCCTACTTACAGATCATAATGTATAATTTAAATAATACTTTACTCAGGAACTTACAAGAGTATGTAAACTGCACTGAGGAGCCAAAAAATTCTTGGTTAGAAATAGTCAATTATGCACACTTACTCATTTAAAAATGCCCTTACTCTGGGGAACAGCTGAGGACAATGATCAGATTCTAGCCCCTGAAATCAATTCCACTGTCTTGCAATCAAATCCAATCAATTACTGGAGAATGCTGGGTAAAGGATTCAGCTGGGGAGGGTTTTCCCTTTGCTTTAAAATTCAAAATGATGGCCATAAACAGGCCTAATTAATTTGAGTTGAGGGGTTATATTTCAAAATAGAAATAAAGAAAATCTAGAAGAAAACTCATCTATAAAGCTCTTTCCTCTCATAGTTTCTAAAAAGTATATATTAAACACTTTGGATTGAGATCTTAATTTTTAAAAAGTCAGAAAGGAAAAATAAAGTATTAAATCAAAATTAATAGCATTTTCCTAAAAATCTAAGCAACCAACACAAGAAGACACACTGTAAATAAATCTATATAACATTGAAAAATCATAGATTAATAGCTTTATTACATTGTCAGCTGATTCAAACACACTGGTTAAAAAAAGGTAAGAAAAAGATAAAACAAAAAAATAATTAGTAAATAAGCATGGGAAATACTTAGCTTCTCATTTGCTAATGGATGTGATGTGTATTTATAATTCAATAGAAACAAATTATATATAATTAACATAAGCAATGAAGATGAAAGTGTAACTGGCACTATATTTTTTCATGACAACAGACTAATAATTCATAATACAATTCAGAAAATGTACCTTAATTTCAAATTCCTTGACTCAATTTATTTTTACATCTGCATATCCAAGGAAATGATCCTATCTAAAGTTTTATGCAAAGCAATTCACTGAAGCTTTATTTCAAACTACCAGCAGAAAAAATGAAGTCTCTCACAAAAAGAAATTAGAAAACATATTAGCAGGATATTCAGCAGCTATTTATAATGAAATATTTTTCCTATGTTAAGTTGAAAATCAGTACAAGTTGAATATGAATAAAACTACCTAAAAAAGCAAGGACTACAATGTCTGGAAAGTAATACATGACAAGTATCAGGGTAAAAGCATTAAGATCCTGCTTTTACTTTTTAAAACTTTCTGCTATGTGTTTATTTGTATGAAGCTTTTAAGAAAAAAAATTTCTTTGGACATATCCCAAATAATTAAATGACCTTCAAACACCCTACCCTTTAATTAGTTCTTTATTCTTGATCATGACTGCATGAGCTCTAACCTGTTTTGTTTTGTTTTCTCTCTTGGAATCAGCTACCTGGGTGTTCCAATACTGCTTTAACCACCTCTTGGTGTCTCAGCTAAGAATGCCTGTCTCAGTTCCGCCTGGAAATCCACCACAGGTACTTGCTGCTGCTGCTGAGATCGCCTTGGATACAGGTGACACCTATGACGAGAGCACAATACACATAAATGAAAAGACATTTTCCTATATAGATAACAATGTGAAAGAAAACACAGAGACCCTTACATTTAAGGAGATCCTCATTTAGCATCAGAGCATGCCATTACCTTATGAAGAAAGTATAAAACACACAGAGACTCCACACAGAGTTACTGGGACTGAGGGATACTTACCCTGTTTGGAGATACTAGCAAGGAACTTAAAAAAAAAAAAAAAAAAAGGCTCTTTTTGTTTAAAATGCCCTGTGAAAGTACCATCAGTATAATATCCATTACTTACTTTCCAATCTGGAAACAATTCTTTAACCCCCAAGGAGGGAGGTGGGCATTTGTTAAGGCATTTCCAGTGAGACATTAAGGCTGTCATTCATGCTGACAAAAGTCATTACCTGAAACAAAGAACTTCCAGGGCCCAGGCTATTTAAGCTCTTAAACTATGTAAACAACCATCTATTAGTCATCAGAGAATTCTGGAATAAAATGCTCAACATACTCCTACCTATCAGTCAGCTGGCTGTGAATGTGATCCTGAGGATAAGAGATGCAGGAGGTTACACAGTTGCTGGCTAATAATACAAGCACGAAAAATAAAATCACCAGCCAATTCTGCCTTTGTTGATAAGTATATATATATGAAAATATTCCACAGCAGCTGGATTTGAAAATGGGACTGTGATAAAAGGTTTTCCGCTATTTTCTGTAGTTTTTAAATAACATTTTTAACATTCTGTTATATAATAAAGAATTAGGCTGGACTTTGTCCATGGTTCCTAGGCGGTAACCTCCCTCTAATCCTTTGAGTTTAACAAGTGATAGCAGTATCTTTGTTATTCATGGTGGGCCTCTGGGATCACAGCAAAGTTAATGCTAACTAGATGACTCAGGATTAAAGCTGGGCTTAGAGAATATCAATACTGTTTACCTGTTCCTATAATCCACTCACAAAGTGGATAAAGGTGGCTGGGGAAATTACACTATTTTCCTAACTCAAAACTCCCCTCAGATTCTTCCTCTAGTGCAGCACCCTCTACTATTTTTACATAATATACATAACAGACATCAGGAAAATGAAGTTATTTCTTCTTCAAAAGCAACAAAATATTCCATAGATATTGACAAACTAATGACACCTAAAGCAGTCTTTTACAAGATTAGGATATGATAATCTGTTATACTGGTCCACACTGATGCTGCACTGGATAGAGGCTCTAATAAAACATAACAAATATGATAGAACCTTCACCCACTAACAAAGATCCTCCCCCAAGAAATCCCCTCCATGCATACCTCCACCAATCTCTAAACTACCTCAAGATATTTCTAGAGTCTGGGGAGGAAAAAATGGCACTTTTAAAAACTCTGAAGTTACAAGAGACTGAAAGGGAAAAATGACATTACCATATAAAAGAAAATAGGCAAATGCCTATTATAAAGGACAAACTATATAAAATATTCATTCTTAAATATTCCTTTTCAAAGTAATTTCCAAAACGAAATGTAACAAAGGAAAGAATAATGAACTATGAAGAATAAGTAAAATAAACATGGGAAAATGGAGAAATCTTTCGCCTCACCAATTTTAAATGTGCAAATATACTGAAATTTTTCCACATATAAAATGAACAAATAACAAAAATAAGACGCAAAATGTTATCCACTTTTCACAACCATTTCTGTAAAAAGCTTTATATTTGAAGAAGTGAAATAAAATACAAATAAATATTAATAACTACAGCTGACCCTTGAACATGGGTTTGAATTGCGTGGGTTTACTTATATGTTGAGTTTTTTTCCAATAAATATATTGGAAGTTTTTGGAGATTTGTGACAATTTGCAAAACTTTGCAGACAAACCACAGAGGATAGAAATATCAAAAAAAAGAAAAAGTTAAGTATGTCATGAATGCATAAAATATATGTAGATATACATTTAACATAAAAATATGTGTTAATCAACTGTTTATGTTATCAGTAAGGCTTCTGGTCAACAGCAGGCTATTAGCAGTTAAATTGCGGGGGACGCAAAACATATATAGGGATTTCTGCCTATGTGGGGGGGTTGCACCCCAACTCCCTTGTTATTCAAGGGACAATTGCAATATTAATTTTCAGATTGACGGCTCTTACCTTCAATGAAATAACTAAGAAAAGCAAACAACCTAAATATCCATCAGTAAGCTAATGATAAATGTTAACTATGTTATTACAGCACCCATACTCTGCAACTTGTAAAATAAGGTAGATTTATATGCACTGACATGGAAAGATCCCCAAGGCACATTGTTACAGAATAAATCTCATGTATGTAAACAAACAAATCACAAAGATGCCCCCCCTCACCCGATGTGTATACGCATGAATACATAGGAAAAGGTTTGAAACAACAGAGATCAAAGTACCTGAGGATTATATCTGGAGAGAGAAGGGGAATGGACTAGTGGTATACTGAAGTAGGCACTCACTTTTTATCTCAAAATTATGTGTTTTAAGAAGAGATTATATTCATATATTACTAATACTTATAATTTTAAAAAATAACAGCTTTAGGAAAGAAAAATGATGTTACCCACAGATACTGTCAAGATTTGTGGTAATGACAAAATGCACATAATTGTAGACTCAATATATACCATGTCATTAGAAATGTTAATATATTTTTAAATGAAATGTCCCTTCTAGGAACACATATGCATATCCTAAATAACTGAAGGGAAAAAATGTATACAAGTTTTTAACTGGATAAATGTACTAACTAAAAATAAAATTCTAAATATTGCAGAGCAAGTATGAATACATAAATTAACATCTCTTCAAAGCACAGAACATTTTGCAAGCACAGAAAAAGTGACTTAGTAACAATATAAATATAGCAGAAATAATTTTAATATAAATATGTTGAAGGATGTAGAATTTTATGAAGATACCACTCACCCACACATATATGGAAAAAAGGGAAATACGTATTACTAAAATTTTAACAAAAGTTGAGTTAAGTTAGGATGCCATGGTTAAGGATGATTTAACTGCTTTTTTGCTATATCAATAGAACATGCACAAGCTTCTTTCATTAATTAAATTCATTTCAAGCCCCTGATCACAGGATAGTTTGTTCCAATTTGAAAATGCCCTAAATTGGTTCTCAACGCTGACTGTACTCACTCCTGGTTGCTCAGTGAGGCTGTTCTTCTCCGTTTGACTTGGACTTCTACCTCTGGTACGTGCTGTTCTGTGGTCCGTCTCAGGTGTAAACGGTCCCTGAAGCAGAAAGAGGATTTGTTTTATACACTTCATCAATTTTTGAAATAACCATTTCTTTAAAGATTATAGGGACTTCCCCGGGTTGTCCAGTGGTTAAGAATTTGCCTTCCAATGCAGGGGACGCGGGTTCAATCCCTGGTGGGAGAACTAAGATCCCACATGCCACAGGGCAACTAAGCCCGTTCACCACAACTACTGAGCCCACGCCACAATGAAGATCTCCCTTGGGAGAAAAAGTATCAAAAAATTAAGCAAAATTGTGTATTCCTACATATATTCACACATACAGATATAAAACTATACACTTACAGAGACACATTTATATACAGGCATACTACCCATACCTACATATCCCTGAAAAAATAACAACGTTGATTCTAAAAATGGTTTGAAAATATTTTACTATGATAGATCATTTTGTATAGTGGAATAAAGAATAAAATTTAAATTTCAAAATGTCTATGCAACCTCTTGTGCAAATGCTTCTTAGGATTTGCAAAATAAGAAATTTTAAAACTGTTTAAAAAAAAGAAACATAGCCACTGACATTATAATCTTCAGAACAGTGCACAAAATGTCTGCTCAAGGGATCTGAACATGACATCTACTTGGGTCATCCAGATTAGAAACTACAGGAACCACTCATGAAATTGAAATTTTAAAATGTCAAATCAGAAAGGAGAGAAAGGCATTTTACACAAGTCATGCAATGTAATATTTCAAAGGCAGAATTCAAAGGACACATCCCAAAAGATAATTCCCTGAACCTGTGCTTTTAGAATTCATGTTTAGATTATGCAAAGTAACCAAAATAGCTTACCAATAACCCCAAATTGTTTTCTTGCTTCAAAAACTTCAATGTTCTAATCAAGCAGTAGAAGAGACCATTTTTTTAAAAAATCACATATCAGATTTTTAAATGGTAAAAGTACTGAATATACTTCGCTAATCTCGACCTTTGATTAGGCAATGTGACACCACCTAAAGTACCTAATGAGAAAGAAATCCATAAATAGGATTTCATCAAAAGTGAACATTTCAGAAAATTAGCATTTAAGGAAATAAAATTGTTATATGTACATAATGTTAATTTTTTGCTCCAAAATCACTTTCATTAAAAAAATACTAATCTGGAAATGCACTGAAAAGCAAATGTGATGAGATCACACAATATTTTTCCTAATGGCCTAATATTCTATCAAATATTTAGGATGCCTTATACCTCTCCCCCCAAAAAAAAACCTCAATTATAAACTCAGTGACTAGGACCTCAAGAATGAGAAATAAAAATAAAAAACACAAAAATAATGTGAGGTAATCCCAATCTGTGATCTTCCAACAAACATAAGACAATCAGTGCCTCCAAAAAAAAACACTATAGTATCATCAAGAATTCTGAGCCACCCAGCATTCAGGAACCAGAAAATAAACTCTGCCAAACATTTATCAGCGAAGGATGCGGCCTTAACCATCAACAACTCTTGCTCAATGTACCTTGCTTTAGAAAACAACACACAGTCCTTCGACTAACTGTCCTTGCTCTAAACTTCAGAAAGCATTCACACTCCCTCCCCATTCTCAAAAAGCCCTGGTACTATGCCAAATATTCACAAGGCAGGAGAGAGACCTTCAAACTTCAGCTCTTTCCACAGGGTCCGCCATATTGAGGTCCTGAGCCCGAGGGCAAGACTACAAAATGGCGGACCAGGAATGATGCACACTCATCTTGCAAAGGGCCAAATGATCAGAAGTTCATATTTGAAGCACTATCTTCCTACAAGCAGAAAAAAAATAGGTGCAAATCATAAGTATCGCAAAATACCAGACTCCTCCTATTTTTCAAACTACTCGAAAATAATTCCAGAACAAAGCTTCCCAGGCTTCTGAATTTATATTTTCCTTAATTACATTCTAACTCAGCACACAACCAGGCGTACTGTTTATGATGCACGAGAAAAATAAAGAAAAAAGGCAAGCACATCAAAATCCTGCAAAAAAGTCCTTAAAAATATCCCCCCATAAGTCAAAGTAGTGGAATACATAATACGGGAATAGTTACTTTGTTAATCATCCTTTCTCAGCAAATATTCACAGCAGCTCCAACTTCAAAAATGATGGAACAAAACCATTAATTTAAAAATCCGATTAAGGGCAAGAATTCACTAATCCCACATACACCCACATTCTACTTTTCTCTCTCCAGTTCTCCTTGAGCAAGCACAACTCAGCCCTCAGTTCCTAGGAGCCTGGGAGGAGCTGCGACCCCCTGATTTAAGGAAAGTAACTATAAAGATGACATCACCAATGGAATATCCAGCGATTAAGAAATACGACAGACACTTAAAAGAGATGCAGTTGTGGAATTACATAACCTGGAAAGTTGAAATCAGAGGTTATAGGAACGGGAGTTGTCTAAAGGGATACTGAAGCCACCTGAATGTGGCTAACAATTAAGACTGTTCACAATACAACCTAGGGAGAATCTACAAAAATGGAAAAGCTCCTGCACCGGTGATGGAGGCTGTCTTAAGTAGCACAGTAAATCCCGGAATGCCCTCACCTCTCTTGGCCTCGAGGCCCCCAACTCTCCCTTAAGCGTAACAGAAAACCAGGGGCACAGTGCGGCTGCCCTGCCATTCCAGGCAGGCAAAGAATATACAAATTGCCCCCTGTATACATCTCTGGTATCCCCACCTTCCCCACTCCACTGCGGCACTGCAGGGAAATGGTGGAATGCCAGGCCGAGGCTGAGCAAACCCGTCTTCTTCCTCCCCTCCCCCTACCCCCACTGCAGCACAGTAGGGAAGAAAACAGGGATTGGGCACACAGGTGAAGGAGGTGGCTGACCGCCCCACACAGCAAAGACTGCGCAAACCCCGTCCCCCACAGCATGCCCCACTACAGGGGCGAAGTGGTGTCGTCGCTGCTGCACCTGCACATCCTGAACCCACACCTTCCCTACTGCGACATTAGGACGCGGCAGCCGCCCACCCAGGCCCGCCTCCTCTACCTAGCGCGTCGCTTTGCAGAGGGTGCGGCTGACACCCCTGCCAGGCAGAAGTGGCACAGCTGCCCCTCCCACACTGCGGCACTGGGGGGGAGGGGCAGCACCCCCCCACCCCTCGCGCCTGCGCAGACCCATACAGCTGCGGCAGCAGCCATCTTCCCGGAGCTGCACAATGGCAGTGACGCGACAACGACCCCCGCACACTCCCGGGCTGGCCTTCGAAATTCTCATTCCAAACGCAGGGAAAACCTATGCGAACGAGAGACACCCCTACGTGTCACATCCCAGAACCTGGCAGGTCCCGCGCAAGATGCACTAAACAGGCTGTAGACATCACATCCCTCATCTTACACCAAACCCACAAATGTGAGAAATATAAAGGAGTTAAGTATATAAGGATCAGACATTTCTGCAGCCACCCATTCAGTTGAGGCGCAGGGTAGGAGTTTCGCCACGGTATTCAAATTCTAAGAGCACCACCAGTCACAGAAAATTGAACGTTATCTTTTCTCCAAACGAATGGCCTCCTCCAACTGCCTGCCCCCACCCCTGCCCCTCCCCCTCCACCCCCGCCCCTCCACCCCCGCCCCTCCCCCTCCACCCCCTCTACCACTGCCCAGAGGGCCACTCCGCGAGACCCCCAGCCCTGTCACGGCCCCACCGCCACCCTGTGGCCCCCGTCATCGCTGTCACCCCGCCATC
>NC_041224.1:71710629-71725334 GCF_002837175.3 Physeter macrocephalus | reverse complement strand
CCCTCCAATCACCCCCGCCCCACAGACACCGCGGTCACCCCGCCGCCCCCTTCATATCAGTGCCACGGGAGCCACCCCAACCACCCCCTCCCACTACTGCCACACACCAGTGCCTCCGCGGACATAGCGCCTGCTGCCCCCTGGCCAGTACTGCGGCCCCACTGACCCCACCCCGTGTACCCTCCCCCACCTCACACACCGCAGTGGCCACCACGATGTACCCTCGCCACCCACGGTCACGGCCTTGGACCTCAAGGACAAAGGGCCACCCTAGAGAGGGTCTGGGGACGCGACAGGATGGTGCAGATGCGCCAAGACCTGACAAGACGTGGACAAAATACCCCCGAGGAGGGTCAGCCCAGACCCAACCCTCCAGAAGGTATCCTATCCGGCCTCCGGACAAAGAACTTGAGGGCCCACATCCCCAGTATATACTGAAATACTTCTAGTTCTGGAAGCCTGGGATATCATGCAAACAAAAATGTTTCCCATGCTGCCTCTGAGGGAAGACACCACACGGCTGACCTGGCCCGCTCCATCGCGCCGCTGGCCGCTCCTCAGAACACACCGTTAGGCATCTCCGGCAGCAGCTCCACTCTACGCGGCCTTTGCCGGGGCGGCACCAAGAAATACACCGGCTCTGCCTGCGCGTGCGCGGCAACCCCCTCACCACCGGGCCTTGGGCACGCATGCGCGTCTGTTTGCCGCAGTAGCGAGGTGCCGCAGCCCTGCAGGTGCCCCGGCGCCCTACCTGACAGGAAAAACTGTGGGATGGTATCTTCCGGACCCCAGGTGATCAAAGCATGGGGGCCTTAGGGGTGGGGGGACTCCAGGAGCCACCACCAGCCTGCAGTTAATGGCTCTTAGAGTCACACTAAATGTTACAGTGGTACTTCCACTCTGGGGAGTGGGAATTATTTATTTTTTGTGAACTTTATAAAGTCCGTACCTTTTTCAGATTTCCTTAGGTTTTTCCCCAGTGTCCTTTTCCTGTTGAAAGTTAACACAAACATTATGTTCAGTAGTCATGTTTCTTTAAACTCTTCTTGGCTGTGACAGTTTAGATTTTTTTTGGTTTTGTTTTTTAACTTTTACCATATTTATATTTTTACAGTGATCATTAATTACTTTCAGAATTAAAAATAAGTATTATTAAGATAAAACAAAATTAAACCACTCTAAGCTCTAATGTACTTGACTGTCAGTTTCCTGACTCATCTTCACCCTTTTCTAGCCTGCTCTTTCTGACAAGTCTGACTACTCTCCTAATTTCTCGACTGCTCTATAGTATTCAGAAGCTGCCTTTGGATGCCGGGTAAGGTATGATAGGATCCCTGACCTTACAGACGATCTAGAGACAGAAGCCATTCTGGCTCACTCATTTATTGAAAGCGGATGTTTTAAATCAGTTTATAGGCCTGGTGAGCATATCCTGCAATTTGGTAGTGAATATACAGAAAAGGAGACTTCCCAGCAAACTATGATATTAAGGACTGTGTGTAGCTAGAACCTGATGTCTCCCAACCATTCCCTTCTGTAAAAAAAAAAAAAAAAAAAAAAAAAAGTCGAGACATCCCAGTTCAAACACTCAAACATATGAGCTTAAAGAACATAAAATCTGGACTAAAACTATTCTGTATACAACTGAAGCTGGAGTCTGCAAAAACCGATCTGAACTACATTACACCGTACACAAAAATTAACTCAAAATGGATCAAAGACTTAAATGTAAGAGTAAAATGTAAATCTCTTAGAGGAAACATAAATGTAAATTTGTGTGACCTCAACTTAAGCAATGCTTTCTTAGATATGACATCAAATGCACAAGCAACCACAAAAAAAAAGATAAATTGGACTTCATCCCAAGTACATTAAAGTTTTTGCTTCAAAGATCACTATTAAGAAAAAGAAAAGACAACCAGCGTAATAGTAAAAAACTATTTGCAAATCATATACTAGCTGATAAAGGAAGACTTACAATTCAACACTAAAAAGACAAAACAAAATTTTAATGAGCAAAGGATTTGAATTAGATAATTCACCAAAAACTGGCAAACAAATGGCCAATCAGCACATGAAAAGATGCTCAGCATCATCAGTCTTTAGGGAAATGCAAATGAATAGCTCGTTGAGATGCCACTTCACACTCACTAGGAGGGCTATAATCAAAAAGACAATAACACATGTTAAGGAGGATGTGGAGAAATTGGAACCTTCTAACACTGCTCATAGGAATGTAAAGTAGTGTAGTCATTCAGGAAAAGAGTTTGGGAGTACCTAAATATTTAACCATAAAGTTACCCTATGACCCCCCACAGTTCTACTCCTAAGTATATAACCCAAAATAAATGAAAACATACATCTGTGCAAAAACTTGTACATGAATTTTCATAGCAACCCTGCTATAACAGTCAAAAGTGGAAACAACCGAAATGTCTATCAACTGATGAATGGATAAACAAAATATGTGGTATGGCATAACTGTACAATGGAATAGCATTTGTCTATTAAAAGGAATGAAGTATTGATTCACACTACAAAATGGATGAACCCTAAATATGCTAAGTGAAAGGCCATGTTTTTTATGAGCCCATTAAATGAATTGTTCAAAATAGGCAAATCCATAGAGTCAGAAAGCTGATTAGCGATTGCCAGGAAATGGGAGAAGGGCAAATGGAGATTGACTGCTAATGGTTACAGTGTTTATTTACAGAATGATGAAATGCTCTAGAATTAGACAGTAGTGATGGTTGTAAAACATTGGGGATACATTAAAAAGCACTGGGCTTCCCTGGTGGCACAGTGGTTGACAGTCCGCCTGCCGATGCAGGGTCCAAGGGTTCGTGCCCCGGTCCGGGAAGATCCCACATGCCGCGGAGCGGCTGGGCCCGTGAGCCATGGCCGCTGAGCCTGCGCGTCCGGAGCCTGTGCTCCGCAACGGGAGAGACCACAACAGTGAGAGGCCCGCGTACCGAAAAAAAAAAAGCACTGAATTGTGCAATTTTTAAAAAGTAGGTTTTCTCGTATGTGCATTATAAATCAATTTTTTTTTAATCCCAATTCTACAAAATACCTGACTAGTAATCCCCATAACTGTCAAGGGCATCAAAAACAAAGGCTGAGAAACTTTCTGAGTCTTGTCACAACCAAGAAAAGCCTTGAGACAGAAGTACTAAATGTATTATCCTGAATGAGATCCTGGACATTATGGAGAAACTGAGGACATGAATAAAGTATGAACTTCTGTTAATAATAATGTACCAATATTGATTCATTATTGTAACAAATGTACGATACTAATGTAAGAAAGACATTGATAATAGGGGAATTATATGTATGAGGTACAGGGGAACTCTCTGTACCACCTTCAAAATAATTATGTAAACATGGCCGCCTATAAAGGAGAAGAAGGCGCACAGACAAGGGTAGAAGGGAGACATCCCACTGAAAAGATCTCTGTAATTCTAATTTAAAAGATTTTTTTCCTGTAATTCGTATTTATGAACTGTATGAAATAAAAAGGGTACAGAAAAAGTTGTTCAAGGAAACTTGTCTGGCAAAAGACACAATAAACAAAGTTAAAAGAAAAAAGACAAGAGAACTCATTTGCTATATACTTAGATAATGAATTAATTATCTACCCACTACATCAAGAACTTATAGAAATCAATAAGGAAAAGGGAACCTCAAAGAAAAAAAGTGCAAGGATGCCCAGTCATTATGAAGTACTTCAACACTAGTCCAAATAACAACCATGTAAGTTATTTCCAATCTCCAACCCTTTTACAGATGAGGAAACAGACCCAGAGCAGTGAAGAACCACACTCAAAAGTCACACAGTTCACAGGTGGTTGAACCCAGATTCAAGCCCAGCACCCTGGTTCCTGTGCCTCTGCTCTTTACCACTACCATATGCTGTAATGACTGTCTCGTAGGGGTAATGGCTCTCTTCCTTATAATTTTAAATCCACAAAGGATGTGTACAAATCCACATATATGAAACTCAAGCCCAAGCAGAGAGCTGGGTGAAAAGAGAAAACAGCACAAAAGCCCAAAAACTGCCCCCTTAGGCTCCTTGCTTAAGGCACTGGGTGGCAGTCTTTCACTACATGCACAATTGGTTCACAAGAAAGCTGAACAGAAGAGAGAAATCTTTGCTGCAGGATCCCTCCCCGACCCTGGCAACTGGAGGGGGGAGATTATCCTATTAGCAGCCTTCTTGGAAAATCCCAGGACCAACTCAGGAAGAGGCTGAACAGAGGAAGAAAGTACCTACTCCTCTAGAAAATGGTCAAACAGTACACAAGCAATAAAAAGACACTCTTCCACCCACAGATTTTGCACACATTCTCACTGTGCCTCCAGGCTTTGGAACAAGCATTCTCTAGACTGTCAGATAACTACATCAAATCCCACCTACAGCCTATGCATTTTTTAAACAGTTGGGAGGGAATCAAAAGAAAGACTATTTTGTGACACATGAAAATTATATGAAGTTCAAATTTCAGTATCCAGGAATAAAGTGCATGCAGAACATAGCTGAATAGAAAAGCCCAGGCACAGGATTCCCTGGTGGCACAGTGGTGAAGAATCACCTGGCAATGCAGGAGACACGGGTTCGAGCCCTGGTACAGGAAGATCCCACATGCCACGGAGCAACTAAGCCCCTGTGCCACAGCTACTGAGCCTGTGCTCTAGAGCCCGCGAACCACAACTACTGAGCCCATGTGCCACAACTGCTGAAGCCCGCGTGCCTAGTGCCCGTGCTCCGCAACAAGAGAAGCCACCACAATGAGAAGCCTGTACACGGCTACGAAGAGTAGGCCCTGCTCGCCGCAACTAGAGAAAGCCCATGCACAGCAACAAAGACCCAATGCAGCCAGAAATAAATAAATAAATTTACTTATTTATTTATTTATTAAAAAAAAAAAAAAAAAAACCCAGGCTTTTCCTGAGTAGGGATAAATCCAGGTCCCTAACTCCTGTGTGTTTCTCCTTTAGCCTTACACAATTACCAGACTCACATACAATACTTCACTTCTGACACTTTTGTCACCAAATGTGTGTGGGGTTTTCTCTACAACAAGCAATTATCCATTACGCCAGCTGGGTGTCTTACAATTTAACTAAATTCTAACACTAACCACCTCGATATAGTGTGATCCCACAGGTCAGATCCCACAGTTCAGTCCCACAAGACTGCTCCCACCCCACATCAGATTCCAAATGCAAGGAACATGTCCCCAGGTTACCCATAACTTCTGTGGACAGAGAATATAGACTGCCATATCAGTAAACAAAGGATGTTGCCACCATGAAGCCATCAGCCACAGCAGCCGCCCCCAACTGTGCACCCTGAGGGGATTCAGGATGGAGAAAAACAGGATGCCGGCCCTAGATGGTTAAGGTGCATATCAAAGGAATGATTTCAATGAACCCAGACTCTTGCATCTTCCCAAAGATAAGTGTTAAATTCATTAACTTGAGATAGCTGGTTTTTCTTTAATTAACAGTAATCTTTTAATGTTCCCACTACCTGGTTTTGGGGGAGTTTTTGTTTGTTTGTTTTTTGCAAAAATTTCTATATATCCTGGCTCCTCCTTTACCTCTGGGGAACAGTCCTTCAGAACTATCTGAGGGGCTGTCTTCTGGGCTTAAGTCCTCAGAAAATCTGCTGAATAAAACATAATTCTCAACTTTTAGGTTGTGTTTTTTTTTTTTTTTCCAGTTGACGCTTCTGTCTGGCTTGGCTACAAATTGGAGGTTCCTATAACCTCCTCCCACTTCAGGTTCAATTAATTTGCTAGAGCAACTCACAGAACTTAGGGAAAATTTTACTTATATTTGCTGGTTTATTAGAGGATATGATAAAAGATACAGCTGAATAGCCTGATGAAGAGATACTTATGGTGAGGTCTGGCAGGGTCCCAAGCATAGGAGGTTTTGTCCCGTGAACCTGGGGTGCATTACCCTACCAGTACATTGATATGTTCACCAACCTAGAAGCTCTTGGAACACAGTATTTTGGGGATTTTTATGGTAGCTTCCTCACGTAGGCATGGTCAATTACTAAGGAGAGGTGAGGGGTGGGGCTGAACAATTCCAAGCTTCTAAGCATGGCTTTGTCTTTCTGGTGACCAGGAGCCCACCCAGTCACCTCATTAGAAGAGAAGATGCCCCAAGTGTTCTTATCATGTAGGAACTTACAAAAGATTTAGGAGCCCTGTGACAAGGATGAGGTCAAAGACCAAATATTAGAAAAAGAGATACTCCTAGTGTTCTTATTACTTAGGAAATTTAAAAGGTTTTAGGAGCTCTATGCCGGGAACTGGGAGCAGAGACTGATATATATTTTTTCTATTATCCCCCAGCAGCTTTGTACATTTGTTTACATATTATCTATGGCTACAGCTGCACAGTTGAGTAGTTACAACTGATGGGGTTAAGGGCATACTACCCCAACATACGGCACCTTTGCATATTGAATATTTTAAGCTCAAGGTGTTTGAGAAAATGGCAGAAGCAGGAAGGTCGCTTTGATCTTCTCCCAACCCTTTTCCTCTGAAACAAGTCATAAAAGCCTCATGTGAGATGTGCCCTCTATACCCTGGGGGAAGGACCATCCTTATTTCCAAAGACAAAAGAATGCCAAGAAGAATCAGAACAAACAGGTTTTAATAAATTTCCCCCAGTTTTCTACACTAACCTCATCCTCTCTGACCTATCATATTTCTACACAACTGCCTATTCCTCAGCAAACCTAGCATAAAAATACTCAAGGTCTGTTTCTACGGGTATTAATTTCCTTTGAAATGAAGGCTCCCGTGTCACACAAAACTCACATTAAATAAATTGCATGGGGAATTCCCTGGCAGTCCAGTGGTTAGGACTCCATGCTTTCACTGCTGAGGATCCGGGGTTCCATCCCGGGTCAGGGCACTAGGATCCTGCAAGCCCCGCGGTGTTGCCAAAAAAAAATTTTTTAAGTCATAAATAAATTTGCATGCCTTTGTCAGTTTAATTTTCAGACCCAGCCAGGGGGAAGATTGAGGAAAGCTTTTTCCTCCCCTACACAGCAGAAACTATTTGGTCCACAAAGCCAAAAATATTTACTATCTGACTGTGCGGGTAATTTTATGTGTCAAGTTGACTAGGACACAGTACCCAGATATTTGGTCAAACACTACCTGTATGTTGCTATGAAAATATTCTTCAGATGGGATTAACATTTAAATCAGTAGACTTAAAGCTGATTATTCTCCATAATGTAGGTAAGTCTCATTAAATCAGCTGAAGGTCTTAAGCAAAAGCAGACTGAGGTTCCCTAAGAAAGATAGAATTCTGCCAGCAGATGGCCTTTGGACTCAAGCTGTAACATCAACCCTTCCCTGGGTCTCCAACCTGCTAGCTTACCCTGCAGATTTTGGATTTGCCAGCCTCCACATCACATGAGTCAATTTCTTAAAATAAATCTCTGTCTCTCCAATAAATTGGCCCTTTAGAGAAAAAGTTTGCTGATCTCTATGTTAGTCACCTGACTTACATCACAAAAGTTGTCAGGGATTCCTAGTCAGAATAGTGTAATTAACAATCTTCCTTTCAGGGACTTCCCTGGTGGTCCAGTGGTTAACACTCCATGCTCCCAATGCAGGGGGTCCAGGTTCATCCCTGATCAAGGAGCTAGATCCCGCATGCCGCAACAAATATCCCGCATGCTGCAACTAAGACCCAGAGCAGCCAAATAAATAAATAATTAAATTTAAAAATTTTCGTTTCACAATATATGTAAATGAAACCATCATGCTATAACATCTTAAACTTATAAAGAGATGTATCGCAATTATTTCTGAATAAAACTTGAAAAAATCTTCCCCACTGTATTTATTCCTATACGCTGTACTAGGAATGCTGATTTTGAAATGTAAGGCCTAAAAAATATTTTTAAAGAATGCAAACCATATAGACCAATGGAATAGAGAGCCGAGAAATAAACCTTTGCATATAGGTCAAATTATTTCAACAAGGGTGCAAAGACCATTCAATAGGAAAAGGACAGTCATTTCAACACATGGTGCAGGGAAAATTGGAAATCCACATGCAAAAACAAAAAAAATGAAATTGGGCCCTTACCTTACATCATACACAAAAATTAACTCATAATGGATCAAAGACCTAAACTTAGAAGCTAAAACTATAAATCTCTTAGAAAGCATTGGGAAATGCTTTGTAATATTAGATTTGACAAAAATTTCTTGAATATGACACCAAAAGCAGAGGAAACAAAAGAAAAATAGATTAACTTGAGTATATCAAAATTTAAAACTTCTGTGTACCAAATCAACAGAGTGAAAAAAGCAACCCACAGAATAGAAGAAAATATTTGCAACCTTATAAACTGATATCCAAAATATATAAAGAACTCCTACAACTCAACAAAGCACCTGATTAAGAAATGGGGAAAGAACTTGAACAGACATTTCTCCAAAGAAGATATACCAATCAGTAAAAATCAGTATACAACAAGATACCACTTTACACCCATTAGGATAACTATTATATTAAAAATAATAATAATAAAAAAAATAACAAGTGTTGGCAAGGATGTAGAGAAACTGGAACTCTTGTGCCTTGTCCTTGGGAAGGTAAAATGGTGCATCTGCTATGGATTCATCTCTATGTTATTTCTGGGGAAGAAAACAAAACAGAAATACCATATGTGGTACGTACATGTGGTATGTACATACAAGAGAATATTATTCAGCCTTGGAAAGGAAGAAAATTCTGACACATAGCTACAACATGGATGAAATGTCAGGCCATTATGTGAGTGAAATATGCCAGACAGCAAAGAACAAATATTGTATGATTCTACTTATATGAGATACCTAGACTAGTCAGATTCACAGAGACAGAAAGTAGAATGGTCACTGTTAGGGGCTGGGAATAGGGAGTAATGGCGAATTGTGTTTAGTGGGTACCATTACAGTTTTGCAAGAGTTCTGGAGATGTATGGTTGATGACTGCAGAACAATGTGACACACAATGCCACTTGTACTTGTATTTAAATGGTAAATTTTATGTAACATGAATTTTACCACAATAAAAAAAAAAGTGCAGAGCATTATGATGAGTAAGCAAGTTATTAGATTCATGAAAAGCAAGTCCAGATGCAAATTTTTTAAAAACACAAAAAAGTCAGTATTATACCTTTCCAGGGAAACTGTTTTGGTTCTGTCAATTGCTTTATAAGTTATTGGTAAAATATATTTAATTAATGTTTGTATCAACAATAAATTCTGTTGATAATTTAAAATAAGTAAAATATTTCTTTGGTCCCCACTACCCTGGCCCCAACCATCATTAGTCCGTTGGTCCAAACGTGCACTATGATCAAAATCCGTCTCCCCTCCACTGAGACTCTGGTTCCCAACACCTTCACATTTCAGCACCACCCTTCTTACCAGATATCAGGAATCTGGGTTCCCTGAAAGTTTATAAGGCACCAAACTTGGCCTCCCAGATCTTGATGCCAAAGGGCATGTTAAGCTGTCTCTGATTCTTAAAGACAAGTTTTACACAATATCATGGAATATAAGTAAGCGTACATTTCAGCAAGAGGTTCATTAATTACACAATTCAGAGGCCACTCATGGGACTCTTCACTGGGAAGGAGCAGGAAGAGCGCAAAAAGGAGAAAGAATATAAGCCACACAATTTATAACATTTCTCTGCCTTAGTCCCAAAGAGTGAACACCCATAGTTCACTTTTCTCAAAAGCAGGAAGAGCTTTCTAACACCTAACCTTATTTGAGGGCAATTTTTCAGATACCATTTCACTGAAAGCTCTCGTTTAGAACCTCCCTTGATGGTGTTTACTCCAAATAGGCCACACATGCTAGAAATGACATGTTTAGAGCAAAGCGATCTCCAATCCAGATGACTTGGCATGGGTCATTCTCCTTGGGATCCTTCAATGTCTCCTCTCCCTTCCCTACCCTGTTCCAAAAATGCTTTCCACTTCACAAATAAGACAAGAAATGTTACCAAGGTTGTTGCCCAACAATCATACCCCTGCCACTCTCTCAAATGGAAACCAATTACACTTATCTAAGTTTCAGGAGGAAGTGGCATAGAGAAAAAAAGACAAGAACTGGTTGGAACCAACTAGGCCCAAGATGGCAGAAGATTCAACCTCCAGTAGACCTTGAGCCTCATTATACACTAACAGTAACACATTAGCTAAATGACACACCCACCAACGCCAGAACAGTTGATGATTGCCACGACAACAACCAGAAAATTCCACACAAGGACTAAAAAGGAGAGTTGCATCAGTTTTGGGTCCAAACCACACAACTGTCTCAAATAACTCATGAATATCCCTCCCACTCTTTCCAAAACCCTCCCTTTTATTTCAACTCTCCTATATATTTGGTGTCTCTGCCTGAATTGGGTTGAGAACTTGATTTGTGAACTAGGTTCCTGCTTCTCCATTCTTTGGCCACTGCTGTTCCAGTCTCAGCATCAGTTTCATTACTGACTGTGTGAATCCGATCAGAAGAAGAACCTCCCTGGCTGAGACAAGGGGTCTCAGCCAGGTTAGGACCCCAGCATGGGTTCAGTTGATGAATCTGGTAACAGAAACACTGCCCATTCCTCCATGGTCCTATCACATCCGAATTTCAGCTCAGACTCTTGCCTCTGGCCTCTAACCTCTCTCCATCCTTGTCTCAGTTTGGACAGCATGACCTTCAGGAAGTCTCTCAGGAGGTTTTCGGAGGCAGAGATGCCATAACATAAAGCACATTCCATATGCCAGTATTTCTATCTAGATTTCAAATAAACCCACCTATTAAGTAAAATTTAACTTCCACCAAAATGGAAGCTCTAAAATGAAAGGGGTCTTATCTTCTTAACTTGTGATCCCCTACAACATATACATGAATGACTGATAGCCTGCCTTGACATGGGCATTCAACAAAAATGGTTTAATTCTGTAAATTACAGGTTAGCAATCCTTTTCTGTAAAGAGCCATAAATATTTTAAGCCTTAAGACATATAGGTCTCTGTAGCAACTACTCAACTTTGCTGCTGTAGTGTGAAAGCAGCCATAGACAATGTGTAAACAAATTTGCATGACTGTATTCCAATAAAACTTTACTATGGACACTGAAATTTGAAGAAATAGTACTCTGATTTTTCTCAACTACTTAAAAATATAAAAACCAATTTTATTTCACAAGCCTTATACATACAAAGCAGAGGTCTGGATTTGGCTACAGGTTTTACTTTGTTGACCCTCAATATAAATGAATACAGTTTGAATCACTCCCAAATGTATCTCTATGATCCCATTCTTTCTGTTTCTCCAATTATCCTGTAGACTTACCCATATCTCACCAGAGAACAACACTGATAAAAATCCTTCAATGCATGCCATGTTCCCTCTACTCTATGGGGCCCAAATACATGTTAAATCCCAAACTTTTGCTCTCCCTTCTCTCTCCATATGTTTGTGAGGCAGGTCTTTTGCTTTTTGGCAATGCCTCTGATGTGTTCAGGTTCCTTGTCTGTGAACTTCCATCAAATCCCTCTATTTCCATACTACGGGCTTACCCCTGAGCCCCAACCCAATTATTGCCTTTCCTAAGAATCTCTTCCTGATCACCCTCCACTAGGCTCCTAAACACCAGGCACTTAGCTCATTGTCGTCTCATAGACAGCAGGTTGTCTGATTGTTTGCCCTCTCTCTTTTCCAAACTAGCTCCCCACAAGAGTCATAGCTGTTTTGCCAACAATTCCACAAATGGGCTGACAAAAAGTAAACGTTCAATCAACATTACGGAATCAATGACTCTCACTGCTGGGAGGCACAGTATAATTAACAAAGAAGAAGACTGAAATAAGCTAGAAACCGTTTAGTATATCTGGCATCATTGCTAGTATAGACAGGGGCTTAGGAGAGGAGGGCCAACAGGCAAAACTAAAAAACAGAAGCAGTGGCTCTGTGGTGGTAAGTGATGGGCTGAGGAGAGTGCCATAATGGTTGCAACTTGCCACTGGGGCTGCCTGGCAGTTCACAGGATATGGAGCCCCAGCCCTGAAGGAGAGACCCCTTACTGCTGGTAAGATAGGAAGGGGGCAGGGCGCAACCTTTAAAAGAATGATAGCCATTGAGGACATGACATAAACTGGTTAGAACCAACTAGGTCAAAGATGGTGGATGACTGACTTCCACTAGACCTTGAGTCTCAGTATATGCTCATTGTAATATATCAGCTAAATGACACACCCACAGGCACCATGACAGTTCTGAGGCCAATGACTATAAAAGGCCAAAAAGCAGGTGGTAGCCCAATTCCTAGAAATCCCCACCCCTTCCCCAAAACAGTTGGAATAATCCTCCCATTCATTAGCCTATGAAATTACCCACCCCTGCAAAAACTGACAACCCTGTATCCTAGTGCCTCTCCCCTTCTGAGATGGCCCACACTCTATGGAGTGTGTATCCCCCTAAATAAACCTTCTATCACCTTACTATGGCTCGCTCTTGAATTCTTTCCTGTGTGAAGTCAAGAACCCACACTCGGTGGCTATCCCAGGGACTTGGATGTGACCTGGGATATTACCATTCTCTCTGGCCCCACCTTCTTTCCTGCAACACTCAGGAACTGGATACCTGTGATACTGCAACTTAGAATAAGAAATATGTATTTGGTCCCTCTTTCTGGCACAGAGCTCCTAAAACCCTTGGAATTTCTGGTGCTGAGATTGAAAAAGGTATCTTTTGTTATGTTAATAGGTGACTTTGGAAGGTAGGAAAGGGTGAGGGCTGGCTTGGTTGCCAAGATAACCAACTGATAAGACAGCTGGAACTTTCAGTCCCATCCCCAGACCTCTGAGGAGGGGAGAGGGGCTGAAATTAAAATCAATCTCCAGTGGCCAATGATTTAATCAATCATGGCTATATAATGAAGACTCCATAAAAAAGCAAAAGGATGGGGTTTCTAAAACTTCCAGGTTTGTGAACTAGAACACTTCCATATGCCACAGGGCTGGACCCAAACTCCATGGGGACAGAAGTTCCTTTGTTCAGGACCTTACTCTAGGTATCTGTTTCTATCGCTGCTGATTCCTAACTTTTAATATCCTTTGTAATAAACTGATAATCTAGTGAGTAAATTGGTTTTCTAAGTCTTGTGAGCCATTCTAGCAAATTAATTGAACCCAAGGAGGGGATCGTAGGAACCTCTGATTTTTAAGCCAGTTGATCAGAGACACAGGTGACAACCTAAACTGGTGATTGATATCTGAAGCAGAAGGGGGAAGTTTTGTGGGACTGAGTCCTTAACCTGTGGACTCTGATGCTATCACTGGATAGATAACGTCAGAATTGAGTTGAATTGCAGGACATCTAGAGAATTGCTTGGTGGTGTGGGGGAAAACTTCCCACGTGCTAGAATTGGGAATTGCAGAAACCTTAATACCCAAAGTCCAGCCAGGCCTCAAGTGCCACTCTTATCTAGCTCCTGCACCAATGACAGCTCCAGAAACCCACCTGTTGGGAGGGAAAGACAAAGTGGTAGGGAAATGAGGAAACTGATTAACTTGAGAATTCCCTTCAAGTACTCCTTTATTCTCTAGCACGTTCTCTGAATAGAGTGATAAGGAAACTCACACACAGATAGTATAAGGCAGGGGTCCCCAATCCCCGGGCTGTGGACCGGTACCAGTCCGCAACGTGTTAGGAACCGGGCCACACAGCAGGACAAGAGTGGTGGATGAGCCAGCGAAGCTTCATCTGCTGCTCCCCATCTCTCGCATTACCGCCTGAACCATACTGAACCATCCTCCCCACCAGCCCGGTCTGTGGAAAAACTGTCTTCCATGAAACCAGTCCCTGGTGCCAAAATGTTGGGGACCACTGGTTTAAGGGATTGCCCAAGGTCCCAAAACTTTTTTTAAATTATCATAAGGCTAAGAAAATCATAAGCGCGAGTCACTGAATCAGCAAGATACAGACCTTACTACAGATGTGGAAGACACTAGAGATGCTGAAGAAGAACTTACCAAAGAAGGTGAAGAAATATGAAATGATATGGAAGAATGTCAGAATAAAACATTGCTTGCTGGAACTGAGACGTTCACTGATTCAAATGCTCAGTTATCATTAATTATGTCAGTGAAATGTTTGACCACCACTGGAATTAGTCAATGGCAGAAAGAAACTCCTAAATTAATCCCACTGAATGAAGATGTTCTGGTGACATTAGGAAAAGAAGAGTTCCAAAAATTAAGACATGATCTAGAAATGGTACTGTCTAGAATGGTAATGTCAAAGAATGAAAAGATAAAGAAAAAATAGTGGCTGGATGAACAGCAACAGATACTGGAATCTCTTAATATAGTAAACAATGAAACATCACATAGTGATATTTTTTTCTGAATTGAGAACCTCTAATAAGCTGAAAACAAAAATGCTTAATATGAAAGAATTAAAGGGCTTCCCTGGTGGTGCAGTGGTTGAGAGTCCTCCTGCCGATGCAGGGGACATGGGTTCGTGCCCCGGTCCGGGAAGATCCCACATGCCATGGAGCGGCAGGGCCAGTGAATCATGGCCACTGAGCCTGCGCATCCGGAGCCTGTGCTTTGCAACAGGAGAGGCCACAACAGTGAGAGGCCCGCGTACCACAAAAAAAAAAAA
>NC_041224.1:71694057-71710163 GCF_002837175.3 Physeter macrocephalus | reverse complement strand
CATAGCACAGGGAGATCAGCTCGGTGGTTTGTGACCACCTAGGGGGGTGGGATAGGGAGGGTGGGAGGGAGACACAAGAGGGAGGGGATATGGGGATATATATATACATATAGCTGATTCACTTTATTATACAGCAGAAACTAACATAACATTGTAAAGCAATTATACTCCAATAAAGATGTTCTAAAAAAAAAAGAATTTAAGGAGAAACTCTTGATTACCTTGGGTGAGTTTTAAGAAGACCATTTTCCTGTAACTGATAGACAACTGAAAAAGAAAAACATTGTCTATTCTTGCCTCCTTTGTTGTAGATTAATTGACCATAAGCACCTGGGTTTAGTTCTGGGCTTTCTATTCTGCTCCATTGACCTATGTGTCTGTTTTTATGCCAGTACCATACCGTTTTGATTACTGTAGCTTTGTGTATAGCCTGAAGTCAGGGAGCCTGATTCTTCCAAAACTGTCCTTTCTCAAGATTGTTTTGGCTATTTGGGGTCTTTTGTGTTTCCATATAAATTTTAAAATTATTTGTTCTAGTTCTGTGAAAAATACCCATGGTATTTTTTTAAAATATTTATTAATTTAATTATTTGGCTGTGCCAGGGCTTAGTTGCAGCAGGAAGAATCTTTGTTGTGGCATGCTGGATTCTTAGTTGTGGCATGTGGGATCATTTTAGTTGCAGCATGCAGGCTCTTAGTTGTGGCATGTGGGATCTAGTTCCCTGACCAGGGATCGAACCTGGGCCCCCTGCACTGAAAGCACAGAGTCTTAACTGCTGGACCACCAGGGAAGACCCACCCATGGTATTTTGATAGGGATTTCATTGAATCTGTAGATTTCCTTGGGTAATATGGTCATTTTAACAATATTGATTCTTCCAGTCCAATCACACAGTATATCTTTCCATCTGTTTGTGTTGTCTTCAATTTCTTTCATCAGTGTCTTACAGTTTTCCAAGTACAGGTATTTTGATCCCTTAGGTAGGCTTATTTTTAGATATTTTATTCTTTTTGATGTGATGGTAAATGGGATTGCTTCCTTAATTTCTCCTTCTGATTAAAAAATGGGCAGAAGACCTGATTAGACATTCTTCCAAAGAGGACATACAGATGGCCAACAGGCACATGAAAAGATGCTCAACATGGCTAATCATTAGGGAAATGCAAGTCAAAAGTACAATGAGGTATCACCTCATATCTGTC
This sequence comes from Physeter macrocephalus, assembly GCF_002837175.3. Lineage (NCBI taxonomy): Eukaryota > Metazoa > Chordata > Mammalia > Artiodactyla > Physeteridae > Physeter > Physeter macrocephalus. Next base: position 71,708,960 of record NC_041224.1, on the reverse strand, counting down.
AGAATGGCTATCATCAAAAATAGCACAAATAAGGGAGTTCCCTGGTGGCCTAGTGGTTAGGATTTGGCACTTTCACTGCAGAGGCCTGGTTCAATCCCTTGTTGAGGAACCATCCTGCATGCCGTGTGGTGCAGCCAAAATACAAAAAAAAAAAAAAAAAAAAAACCCCACAGATAACAAATGTTAGCCAGGACTTGAAAAAGAAAACCCTCATACAATGCCAGTATGAATGTAAATTGGTACAGCCACTATGAAAAACAGTTTGGAGGTTTCTCAAAAAAAACTAAAAATAGTACTAACATATGCCCCAGCAATTCCACTCCGGGGTATATATCCATAAAAAACAAAAACACTAATTAAAAAAGATACATGCACCACAATGTTCATAGCAGCATTACTTAAAATAGTCAAGATATAGAAGCAAACTAAGTGTCCATCAACAAATGAATGGATAAACAGGCTGAGTAATATTCCATTGTATGTATATATGGAACATATATTTTGTTCCATATATACATGTACAAGAACAAAATTTTGCCATTTGCAGCAACATGGATAGACTTGGAGGGTATTATGCTAAGTGAAATAAGTCAGAGAAAGACAAATACTGTATGATATCACTTATATGAGGAACCTAAAAATACAATAAGTTAGTAAATATAACAACAACAAAAAAAGCAGCAGACTCACAGATATAGAGAACAAACTAGTGGTTACCAGTGGGGAGAATGAAGGGCAGAGGGGCAATATAGGGGTATTGGATTAAGAGGCACAAACTATTATGTATAAAATAAGCTACAAGGATATATTGCACAATACAGGGAATATAGCCAATATTTTATAACCATAAATAAGGCAAAACATTTGAAAATTGTGAATCACTATATTGTACACCTGTAACATACAGTATTATACAGTAAATATACTTCAATAAAAATTTTGAAAATAAATTAAAAAGAAATTTTAAAATAACAAAAATATGGAGAAAAAAAGAAAAACATTAAAAAATCAACTGTATAACTGATAGCATTACATGAAATGTTAGAGACTCATATAAATAGATTATTTGATGTCCCACATGATCCATATGTCAAAATTAGTGATTACTTTTGGCCACCTTATAATGAACTGCTATTACTTAAAGGAACTGCCTTGAGACATCTAGAAGATTCAATCCAAATAAGATTAGAATTCTTCTATGAGTAAAAAGATGGTCTTTTTTTTTCCACACAGTACTTAAAGAATCCTTATTGTTATTCAAAGATAACAGAAACACTGAAGACTGCTTGAATGGAGAACATAAAATCAAAGCACTTAGTCCATCTTTCTTTTACTCTTAAAATGGCATATGCTGCAATCTTATTCATTTTAATATAGTCCTCTTTCATTCAAGTCAGTGCTTTAGTGTTTTAAACTGTATGAACAAGAATGCAAGTAAAAAATATTCTAGACCTAACCATTACAAAACATCTAATGTACCTTACTTCATGCAATACTCTTTAAAAATTCTTTGTTAATTTATGATATTGCTAATGTAATATAATATTTTCCATTTAAATTTTATGACAGTTTCTTTTACGTATTTTTTTTTGCGGTACGTGGGCCTCTCACTGTTGTGGCCTCTCCCGCTGCGGAGCACAGGCTCTGGACGCGTAGGCTCAGCAGCCATGGCTCACAGGCCCAGCCGCTCCGCGGCATGTGGGATCTTCCCTGACTGGGGCACGAACCCATGTCCCCTGCATCGGCAGGTGGACTCTCAACCACTGCGCCACCAGGGAAGCCCTCTTTTACGTATTTTGATGTCCATTTGCTGCTTAACTCATTCATTTAGGAATTATAATGGACAGACCATTTTATTTGAAGATGGTTCTAAAATAAAAGTAGTATCTGATACATAAGATAGCAAAATTTTAAAATATTTATCAAATCTGTTTCATGTACACTGCCTTAGTTTTAGATTTGTTTAAAAAAAGAATATAAAATACTAATGGATAGAGTTAGCATGAAAAGTAATGGATAAACTTATAAACTTTCATAAAATGAAAACTATTTTAATGTGTATTATATACCAAATGATATTATATATTAAACTACTCTTGATTCTGTTAATTATTACCAACAAAATTGTGTTCATAAAATTGTATTAATCCTTTTCTGGACTTTTCTGTAATCCTTTTCTGTGACTTTTCTGTAAATAAAACACTCTAATTTAAAAACAAAAACAGGGAATTCCCTGGCAGTCCAGTGGTTAGGACTCAGTGCTTTCACCGCAGGGGCCCGGGTTCAATCCCCAGTCGGGGAACTAAGATCCCACAAGCCATGTGGCACAGCCAATAGATAGATAGACAGATAAATTAATTAATTAATTTTAAAACTAAGCAACAAAGTGGAAGCAAAACTAATAGTGAAGTTCCTGGTAATCAAAGACTATGCAATTGTAATTAAAATAACTAAAAATAACTTTTAAAAAATTAGCCTGTAGCAATGTACTTTCAATTACAAAACAGCTTTTAAAATTGTTAAAACTCAGCTCCAATAATGTATAGATATAACAGGACATAGATTCATAGATTTATGAAGGTAGTAATCTATCTTATAAGAACTTAAACTAAGGACATGGGCACAATAAAATAAAAATATTTATGCATAAAATATCCTTCCCTCTCTTTCATAAAGCAATATAATTGTCCATTCCACCACAGAAACTTTAAAAACCAATAAAAATAAAAATAAAAACCAATAAATCACCTATTCAACGTTTACTCAGAGACCTCTTTACTCAACACCCCAAAGTTCAATCTTAAAGAAGTAGGTTTCTCATTCTCTTCTTTAGGCAAACTTGAAATTTGTTTACTTAACTTTACTTGAAAAATATGATTTTTCTCCTGTTGCAGAGTCCAATACTGACAGAAAAATCACTGCTTGAACCCAGACCCAGTGTTCACTATCCAACAGAAAAAGAAATGTTGGACATAGCTTGGAAGAAAATGTCAATATGACTTTCATAGGAAACTGTGTCGCAGCCCCAAGGAAGGTTGGCTGGGACTCAGCCCAGGGTCTGAGGCTTCTTCTGCCACTCAAGGTTCAGGCAAATAGGCTGCCACCATCGCGAGGGTGGCACAGGGTCCCTGCAGCTGCCCCTGAGCCAAGGTCTCTCGAGGCTCTGGGTACCTACAATTATTCCTCTTCCTGTTGGATCAAGCCCTTCTCACTTTCCAGAAGGCTGTTTTCATTTTCTGTGACATTTTCAAAAGTTTGATATTAAATCTTTGATGCCTGCATTGTGCTCCTCCAGTCTGACAACCAATGGGAGGGAAAGGGAATGGAGAAGAGGAAAGGAAGGGGAGAAAGAGGAGGAGAGAAGACAACACTGGGAGAGAGGGTTGTCAATGTGGAAGGAGGTGATACAAATAGGGAATGGAAGAAGGCAAGGAAAAATCCTGTGGGACTGAATTGGGATTGAACACATTATAAATACTTGAAAAAAATACACAACCCCATACAGAGTTTTATATGTCTATATATAATTCTATACTACTACATATAGTTATATATACTATATATAGTTATAGTTATATACATAGCTATGTCTATATATCTGAACGGACCTAAAAGCAATAATCTATTAGTAGCACTGAGACTTTAGCTTCTAAATACCTTTCCACATTGTAAGAAATGAGTGGGGGACAAGATGGGAGGATGGGGGAGAAAAGACCTTTCTTATAGAATGTCAACTACAAAATACTGAAGGAATGATGTAGTTATAAAACATCATTTTGGACTATGATAGTAAAAAATTGTTTCATGCAAACCAAAAAGGCATCATGATTGGAACCTAAATAAAGCTTGGCAACTTTTTTTTTTAAATCATTACAAGACCAAAATTTAATGAAAATTAGTCAGTGGGTATGTAATAATCCAAAGGGCTAAACAGTTACATGGAACTGTATTAGAAATTTAAAATAGAAGTAAATGAGGTAACTGTTACATGTTATCATCATCTGATTCATCTCCTTCCTTCAAAGATTCCTTGGCATATTTCTCTGCCAAGGTGACACAGTCTTGAAGACATTTCAGACAGACCTACACAGAGGGCATTCTATAAAATACCTGGCTTGTATGCTTAAAAAATAGTAACCACATGAAAATCAAAGAAGGCTAAGGAACCATTCCAGATTAAAGAAAATCTCAAAAAGGCATGGCAGCTTGATTGGATCTATAGTCCTGAACTAGATTTGTAACAGAAAAAAAAATGCTATAAAGAAAATTATTGGGATAGCTGAAGAAACTGGAATATAGACTGTAGATTAGATAAAAGAATTGTATAAATGTTAAAGTTCCTGAATTAATAACTGTACTGTGGGTATCTAAATGCACATCCCTATTCTTAGGAAGTATATATGAATATGTGGCATGATGTCTGCAACAGTCTCTCAAATTGGCCAGAACAAACAAAAAAGTTTACACATAGTGGGAAAGGGGGACACGACAAACAAAATGTGGCAAAATATTTAAAATTAGTGAATCTGGGTAAAGGGTAAATTAGAGTTCTTAATAATATTCTTCTAATTTCTATAATTTTAAGGTTGTTTCCAAATAAGAGTAAAATAAAAATAGTATGGTTAGAGTATACCCATGTATTTAATACATGTGTTGCCCAAGTGAGCACTTACACCCCTTTGTTTAAAAAATTTAAAATACATAGAATATGTATGTATTAGTTATGTAAGTATAAAAGTATTTGTATTGTATAAAAAGTTTTTCTATTGTGAGAAAAAGTTAGGTTCTGAAACAAGTATAGATATTTAGATTCATACTTTTTGAGTACTCATAGAACAGATCTACCTAATTCTCTTAACTCTAAAGATATTCCAATAATTCAGCCAGTTCCTGATGCTTATTATTTTTATGAATATTTAAGTGGTTCCTTATCTAATTATGTTATTTTTATGTATTTGAATAGCTAATATGTTCACATAGTTTAAAAAGATCAAATGTGAGACTTCCCTGGTGGTCCAGTGGTAAGACTCTGTGCTCCCAATGCAGGGGGCCCAAGTTCGATCCCTGGTTGGGGAACTAGATCCCTCATGCATGAGTAACTAAGAAGTCCGCATGCCGCAACAAGACCCGTTGCAGCCAAAATAAATAAATAAATAAATATTTTTTTAAAAAAATCAAATGCACAAAACGACATACAGTGATGTCTGCTTTTAACCTCTGATGACCATATATCTCTATCTGCCTCGTAAAGACTCAGTTTACAACCGTTATCCTGGAATGATTATGAATAGCCCCTTCTTTCAGAAGTATGCTAGTTTGGATGATACTTAGATCCCTGTTCCTTTACCAGACTGCCACACCAAGACTTATATCAACACCTGTGTTAACAGTGTCTGTGTACACTCCTGGAGGAATTTTATGCACATATAAGTTTACATAAATTTTATCTTTTTAAATTTTAAACAAATGGGTATACCCATGCTATTATTTAACTTTCATTTTGAAACAATCCTAAACACATGGAAATTGCAAGAATATTAAAAAGAATTCTCATTTACTCTTTACCCAGATTCACTAATTTTAAATATTTTGCCACATTTGGTTTATCATGCTCTGAGGCACCATTACTTTCACATGGATTACAGTTTCTAGCCCCACTCCTCTCTCAAGCATCCTTCTAAATGATTTGGAAAAATTAATACAGAAAGGAAGACTCCAAGAGTACAATATTGAAAACTTCATAGAGTACATTTGCAGAAATGATAGCAGAGGAAAGGGGGTGTGGAGCCAGTAGAGTGTGGAAGGTACACAAGGGGAGCTAGCAATCCTAATTTTGAGAATCGAAGAATTACAAAATCTGTAGGCATACAGATACTTCTTCTGTGATTTACATAAAACACTGGAAACTGTCTTTCCCCCAAGACCCCTTTATAGACAAATAACTGACATGTGTACCATATGCTTGGAGGCATAGATGAAAAGAAAAAAGAGGTTGAAATTTTAGCTTTTCCTCCCTCAATCCTGAATAACTTCAGTATGAGCTTTCGTACATACAATCCTGTTTAAGTCAACAAAGAAAATAATCATATGGATTTTGCTATTATTGTTTTCACAGTCTAATAACGAGACAGATGGAACTAATGGAATTTGTATTTAAGTAGCCAGAAAATCACCATAACTAAACCAGAGGCCTCAATCCTCACCAAAACCTCCTGCTGGACATGTAGGTATCTATTAACAATCGTCATTTGTCAGTTTTCACATTGCTAAGTGAACGTGTCTGGTCTACTCTTACACTTAAGTGCTAGGGTCTAACGATACACATACTTAGATATTCATGGCAGCAGTGTTGGTGAAAACTGCAGACTTCATATGACCCAAACAATAGTCAGGTATAGAAAGGGCACATCTACTGTGGGATACAGATATACTGGTATCACTCATACATATATACATATATTTAACATTACTATGTACACACAAATATTCATAAGTATATATGTATATATACAAATTATACATATATAGTGGTATGAGATATAGATATAGTGGTGATAGATACAGATGGATAATGATAGAATACTATCTGGAGATGAAAATGAACAACTGTAGTTACAAATAAATGGATTAATACTGAAAACATACTATTAAGTGAAAAAAGACAAAATATATACAGTTAAGGGCTTCCCTGGTGGCGCAGTGGTTGAGAGTCCGCCTGCCGATGCAGGGGACACGGGTTCGTGCCCCGGTCCGGGAGGATCCCACATGCCGCGGAGCGGCTGGGCCCGTGAGCCATGGCCGCTGAGCCTGCGCGTCCGGAGCCTGTGCTCCACAAAGGGAGAGGCCACGACAGTGAGAGGCCCGCGTACAGCAAAAAAAAAAAAAAAAAAAAAAAAAAAAAAAAAAAATATGGATATATATATATATATATATATATATATACAGTTAAGAGCAGGCAAAACTATATCAACTGTATTCCTATAGCTTAAATATGTAATCACAAGGGATAAAATTATAAAGAACAGCATGGAGGATTTATCTCTGTTGGAAGAGAAGGTCAAGATTGGGAAGGGATACCCAGTAGTTTTAGGAGAGCCATGAATCTTCTATTTTTTCACTTGCATGTAGGCCTGAAAAAGGCACTTAGCCTCTTTGTATGACTTTTTTTTTTTTTGGCCGCACTGTGCGGCTTGTGGGATCTTAGTTCCCCAACCAGGGATTGAACCCAGGCCCCCTGCAGTGAAAGCATGGAATCACAACCACTGGACCACCAGGGAATTCCCTGTATGACATTTTTATCACCTGTAAAATGGAATATTCCTTGGAGAGCAAGAACAAGTGACCAATATAGAACAAGTACTCAACAGATGTTGACTGGTACTGGTTCCACTCACATCCTCTGTTGTACTCAAACCCCAATAATCCTAGGTTCTGCTCAAAAGTGCAACGGTTTTAATGTGCCAAGGAGGACCACTGTGAGTTGGTCTGGATGGCTGTGCCCACCTTCTTATCAGCCTTGGTCGCTTGACCAGAAAATGGAAGCAGGTTCTGAGTTCTGACATGATCACAGGCCCAGGGCTGAACATACATGTCTTTTACCAAGCCCTGGGCTACTCACTTCCCTAGGAGTTCAGCTCATCTCTCGGCTGGAGCCCCTTAACTACAAGATAACTTGGAAAAACTGATCCTGCACTGTCATCTGTATTACAATTAAACTCCATGCTTTAGGATTCTGCATCACTGTTGCTTACCTGAATAATCAGTCAGGCTCTCCTTAGATGAATAGAAGGAAGACTCTTCTTGAGTGCAAACAGAAAATGATTCCCAGCTTATTCTGCAGCAACATTCTCCGGGAGGGTCTACAACTCCTTCAGGACATGTGTTTTTCAAGCATATTAAAGCATGCACCTGTTTCCTTACAGATTCCTGAGTAAGCCTCAGGTCAAACTCGGTTCACCTGCTTGATGTCAATTTTCTTAAACCTGGGTGCTTCAGAATCCTTCACAAATACAACTTGCAGTGCTAGTTCCATTGGTTTTGGGTCAGATCCAGTCATGCATGAAGGTGATCCTGTCAGAAGAGCCTTGCACAGTTGGGATATCGTAACCGTCTTTGGATATACATCACTCCCAGAACTTGAGTGTCCCCACCGGGCAAATCATGGGATGTCTCTGCCCTGTCAGTTAGAAGGTGTCCTGAGGTAGAAAGAGAAGATATTATACCTCTAGGGCTTTACATCCCTGTCTATTTGAAAGGGTCCCACACCTGGGTAACTCTCCAAACCAAATCTTAAACAGCAGCTGACTTAGAACATAACTACAAAGCATTAGCCATCCAAATGCTCTCTGGGCTTAACTCTGCTTCTGGGACTTGAGATTTGGGAGGCAGTTTAAGTCTGGTGAGCATAGGATTCACCAGAGAGCTTGTTACCCTGTGGGTTGTGATTCAGCAAGCCTGGGGTGGCAGCTGAGATCTGCATTCCTAACAAGATCCCAGGTGATGCCAATGCTGTTGGTTCACAAACCTCACTTTGAGTAACAAAGGTCTAGCATATTGCTTAAGGGTTACTTGCCAGGGAGACAGATGTAGATAGACTCCTAATTTTAACTAAACTGCTGTGGGATCTTGAACAACTCCTTTGCCTCCAGAGTTGAGTTTATGACTAAAACCCCTCCCCCATTTGCCTTAAGAAAGTTTGAGTATGTAAAGCATACTCATTTTTTTCAACAGAAATGCCATAATTTATTCTTTTGTTTAAAAAAGGCATCCTTATGTAAAAAATGTCTTCTAAGAAGAAATATATTGTTTCAGGTCATAAATAATCAGTAAACATACAACTGCTGACAACAACAAAAAAAACTGACACTGGTGTTTTCCATTAGTGCTGAAAACAAATCTGCTTAGGATATATTTACAGGATATTACAGTATTCAACCACAAAAATTGAGATATTTGGGTCTTCTAGGGGTAGACACTGATATTTGTAAAGGCAGAACACCTACACAAATATTAAAAAAAATAAAGTATATTTTCACACATATGTGTTGTCATAACAGTAATACTGGTAGGTATGTTAAGCACAAAAGGTTTCTTCAAAATACAAGGACAAGCAAAAAGAAACTGGCTTACATGCTGAGTCCAATATTAAACTGGGCTTCAGCTCTGCACTCTCAGACTTGGTGCACTTTAGTGATTTTCTCCACCCCAAGTTAGTGAACCCCAGTCCCACTGTTTGAACTATTACTTCTCTCAAAGTGTGGTCCTCAGATCAACCCTGGCACTTGTTAGAAATATGAATCCTCAGGCCCCAAACCAGACCAAGTGAATTAGAAAAACCTGGGTGGGGGTTTGCACTCTGTTTTACCAAGCTCTCAGTTGATGCTGATGCACACTCAAGTGGGGAAATCACTGCCTTACCAGAGATACAGAAGACTCAAGCAGAACCACAGGGAAAAAAAAAAAAAAGCAAATATCTAAAAATAAGGAAAGGGCTAAACTGTGTGATTAAATTTTAAGTGAAATGATGATTGCTTTAGCAATATAAAACATGTTTCTAAGATTAAGAAAAGTTTTCTAAGCATCCATAACAAATAGAGGAGGTGGTGGACTAGACAGGGTGTGCATGCAAGTGGAGGGTAATCAGTGAGAGGCTAGTGATATGTAAGATTTCTACTTACGTAAGAGAAAGTACCACCCATGACTGGAAAAAGGGGCAGCAAAACATCCAGAGGAAATTCAGCTTCATTTTGCTGAAGCTGAGAATTACAAAGAGAAAATCTATCAGTTCATTCAAAATACAAGTGTATAAATCTGAAAGAATGTAAAAATGTGCTTTGTGTTCATAGGAAAGGGGAGATAGATAGGAAGAAACTTGATAAAGTTCAATTTCCTCCATTCTCTCTCTGTCACACACACACACACACGAAAGTGAAACAAACTATATACTGATCTGCAAAACCTGTATGATCTTTAAAGGTAAAGCAAATGATACTGTGGCAATTTTCTTTAAGAAGCCCTTGTCTCTGCTGTATGTATGCAGGAATACTTCCTCAGAAAAGTGGTAGACTCAGAAGAAAACTCTGAATACTTCTTTTTCTTTTAAATAAAAGGAGTCTCATTAAAATAAAAAACAAAAGAATGAACTCAACCATCAAGTGTACCGAAATACATTTAAAACATTTTGTCAAATATATTAAAAACAGCACAAAATAATATTTTAAAAGGAAGGCACACATATTTGCCCACAGATGATTTCTATAGCCATAGAATCAATGCAAAATATTTTCATATCGTTCTGTATAAAATCCAAAGCTCTCTTTAAACCACATTTTGTAATGTCAAAATTAAAGGAAGAAAATAAGATAAAAAGGGGAAATGAGGTCTTTTAAAATCTGTATTATATAGGGTACATTTCTAAGTAGGTGCGAATTCATGCTTTAAAAAACTAAATCCTGAACATAACGAAGGAACAAAAAACCCAATTATGAAACGTGTTGGTTTCCCTGGGCAGCGGAAATGAAGACAATGAAGTGCAACGACACCTACTGCAGCAACATCCCTCGCCACACCGTGCAGACACAGACAAAACAGACCCCCGCGGTCAACCCTCATCCCATTAGGTACGTCACCTTCCCAGAGTGCCCCGCGGGCAAGCCAGCCGCGCCAGGTAATGACGTATTTCCTCTGGGCTGCGGTGCCGGTTGGTCTCGCTGGTAAAGAATGGAACGGGAAGGGCTTAGGAAGCGCAGATCTTCGAGTGAAACTTTTGTAATGGTTTTAGTTTTCTAAGCAGGCTACATTGGCCAGAAACAAATTTTTTCGGAATTACTCATTACTTAAGTTCATCAAGTAGTGAGTAATTTCCCCTCAGAAGAGTCCAAAAATACAAGTTTTAAATAATTAAGACAGCATAACACCACCGTAAAACATATGCCCCTTTAAGAAGTGTTTGATTCAGAAGGAATTGAATCATTGACCCCCCCCGCAACAAAAAAAGGCAACATATAAGGAAATTTTCCTCTCTTTAGTTATGTTACAAACTTGGCATATTACATCCTGAACAAATACATGCTGCTACCGGCTGATTTAACACTGGTGCCACTGAATGAACTGTATAATACTTACACACGTATACAATGAAGCATACATAGAAACATTCAGTGAGGGCATCTCTTAAGTGTAGATCTGAGCAGAAAGCAACCAAAATTCAGATGCTGCAAGGTTTACCTGCACAACTTAGAAGGCTGAGGTGGACTTTCATTTCCTAATTTTTGAATTGGTTATTCTTTCAATTTGTAACATTAGCACTCCTTAAAAATAAAGTCTACATGGTGAAAAAAATACATACATACAGCCCACATGTCTCTGATTATTTAAAAAAAAAAAAAGGACTGGAAATATTTGAAGATCATTCCTTACTATGACAGTAGTAGTTTTACTGCGTTGGAATTTTTCCTTGCCTCCCCCTTAATTTTCCAGTAGTCCTAATGTTTTCAATCATTACTTTAAAAAATTTTAAAGTCAACCTCCAAATAATTAACATTAAGGAAATAAGGAATTCATAATTTTTGGAGTAGTTTGAAGTATTGACTTATTTATGTAGTGGAATGCGACATATAAAAGTTTCTGCCATATTTTTGTAAAATGCAATGAAGCTGGAAGGAGAACAGCAGTGGAGAAACGGGTCCATTGGGCAATGATGTTGAGGCAGCAAAATGTGCTCCACTGCAAGCTGGTGAGAGGAAGGAAAGGGAGTGGTGATGCATACAGTAGGGGTGAAGATAAACGAAGATCAGTAGTTACTTTGGAAAGAATTCTGACTTATTTATTTCAAAAGTTGACAAAACACACAAAAACATGTCAAAGAACATTTTTAATTATCAAAATTCACATTTTTCACATAAATCTTGAAACTCAGGTGAAATTTTTTCCCATCCAGGCAAATGTTCTTGAGTTAGTTTATGGAATTTTTTAAAAAGGAAATACCCAAGAATGCAAGACAAAACCTAAAATTTAGCTTTGTTAAAGTGGTATTCCCATTGAAAATGCAGACCAGTTAAATTAGATAAAAGAGAAATGAAAACAATATTATAAATAAGTTTATAAGCGACTTTTTACAGACCATAATTATAAAAAGTATATGGATATAAAAATAGCACTTTATTTTTCTCAGTAAAGGCTGATTATATGCTAAAATTCTAAAATCACAACACAAGAATTCCCCCCCTCCCTCCTCCCAGGAGAGAACCAGTAGGGGAGTTAGGCGAGCACTATTGGTGGTCTCTGATGGAAATTCCCCAAACTGAAGGATCCCACAGAAGCTTGGAAGACAGAGGCCCGGAGGCGGAGGAAAGTCTCACCTGGCTCTGCCCCCCAGCTCGAGTTTATTCCGGGATGGTACCTTGCGGGACGCAGTCCTCCTGGCCAGTCGCTGGACCTTCTCAGGTGCCGAGTGATCCAGCTTGCAGACAAGTAGTGCTTTTCTTGCTGGCAGCAGTGCCAGGCGGGGCGGGCTGATGGAACCAAGACCGCAGCCCCTGCCCTTTAGGCTTTGGGACAGTGGCCACATAGTCTGTGGTTTCCCACTATCCGATATCCTGCAGATGGTTCAGAAATAAGAATTTCAGATTAACACTTAATTCAAAAGCGAGGTACCATAAAACTGACTCTTCCGAAAAAGCGTTATAAATTAAAACTTATTATGTACCAACATACTGAAAGAAAATCACAGACTTCAAGAAGGTTTTGTCCTCTTTTAAGTTTTCAGATGCTGTGCAAATTGGCTTAAAATGAACAGATTTCAATTAAAATCTTAACTAAATCTCAGCATAATAAACCTAATCGGTTGGCTTGGGGGAAAATACTCAAGATATTTCTAAGCATAGAATGGTAAAGTTAAATTAAATGTTACAATTTCAATACAAAGAAAGTATCTTAACTTCAGACCTAAGAGTCTCAAGCATGATAGGAAATCTGATAATTTGGACTCTATTACAAAGATTTCAAAGAGCTATAGAGAAAAAGTGGACAGAGAAAAGCCTGGAAAAATAAAATGCTAACAGAACTTCAGTTGTTAGAAAGAATAGGAGAATTCAAATTTAGTAACTAGACCCCTTCCGATGAAAAATTAGCAAAAGAAGAAAAACAATCATGAGAATATAATTCACTTAGAGAACCTCCAACAAGGTGAAAATAAAGTCATTTTTTTCCCTCAGGTTGGAAACCTTTTTTAAAAACAATCTACCAAGGATTTAGGCTATGAAATTACATTCATCTTATGAACCATCTTGCAACTTTTGAGGAAAATGACATGCATACATACACACACTTATATGTCCATGGAAGCACACTCCTGTATGCCCATGTTTGTAAATGAAATCAGTTAGCCTAATAGGGTTCACAATAACGTTAACAACAGTTAACTATAGAAAGTGGCATTAATAAATGGATATGGAGCCAGGCTTCCCTGAAATTTTTACTGTGATTAATTCTGAATTGTGTTGTTTCTTCAGTTTTAAAAAATAAAAATTAAAAAAAAGAAAGATTCTTGCTCAAATGAACACAGTTATTTTTGGTTCTTGTGCCCATCTTTTCCTTGTTTTGACTTTTTCTTCTTTCAGCATTCTGAGACTTTATGCCTTCCATCATGACTCAGCATTATTCCCAGCAGCTACTTATAACCCTCTGTGAGCTTTTCAATGAGGCTGACTTTGGCCTCTCATTTTATTGCTGCCAGATGGCGCTGCAACCCTGAATCCTATAAACCAAGCGAAGTTTCCATTTCTGAAATGATGAAGGCAGTGAAGTAACTTGTAGTACATGGCATATTCACGAACTAATTTGGGATCCTGCATGGGAAAGTCTAAGTGAATGAAGAGAATGGTGCAAGCTATAAACCATAACTCCTTGTGACCTCTCCCTTGGCCCTTAGGATTTTTTTTTCCTCTGTCAAACCCTCTACCTTTTTGCCTGCACAGACTCTTTTCTCTAAAACCGAGGGTTTGCTTTAACAACATTTGAGACACCAAGAAACCAAAATATTTCAATTTACATTCACACCAGTGGCATTCCTACTAGGAAGATGTCAAATGTAGCTAATGAATGCATAAGAAAAAACAACATAAAATCAAGTAATTGAAGTGTCATTCTCAAAATCTAGCTCCAGCATATGTATTCAACTTGTCAGGTAGATGAAATATTCTCTAGCTACAGTACCTCAAATATTTTGTCATTTTTTATAACCTGTTATCTACCTTGAACGGGAATACCATTTTTGTCTTCCCTGTTCTACTTTCCTTAAGTTTCTACTAATTATCCTTTATGTCTCTTGTCATATGTCTCCTCCTCTAGGAAGCCTTGCCATACCACTTAAATCTAGACTGCATGCCCATACACCCTTTGAAATCCTCCAGTGCTGTGCACAATCCAAATCACAGCATTCCTACTGCAGGGGAGGAAAAAAAATCTTTTTCTTTCTACCCTTCTAGGTTCTCAGCAGGTTTTCTGTAACAAAACACTGATTAACAAGAGAAAAGTATACAAATTTATTTGTTTTACATGATACAGGAGCCTTCATAAGGAAATTAGGATGCATAGAAATGGTTAAACCTGAGTGTTTTTATAGGAGGTTTGATGAAGAATGGAAAATCATGGGAAAATGTGATAGGGCAAAAGGATATGAGCTAAGTGTAGTAAACAGTTGGAAATTTATCAAGGCCTATTCATTCCCCTTGGTGTTCCTCCTTCTTCAGAGATAAGAATGTTCCTTTCCTCCAAGTGTGGGGAGGGAACCTCTCACTTGAGCCTTCTTTTTTTATTTTTATTTTTTAACATCTTTATTGGAGTATAATTGCTTTACAATGGTGTGTTAGTTTCTGCTTTACAACAAAGTGAATCGGTTATAC
>NC_041224.1:71672204-71693890 GCF_002837175.3 Physeter macrocephalus | reverse complement strand
TCTGCATCTTTATTCCTGTCCTGCCCCTAGGTTCTTCAGAACCATTTTTTTTTTTTTTTAGATTCCATATATATGTGTTAGCATATGGTATTTTTTTTTCTCTTTCTGACTTACTTCACTCTGTATGACAGACTCTAGGTCCATCCACCTCACTACAAATAACTCAATTTCGTTTCTTTTTATGGCTGAGTAATATTCCATTGTATATATGTGCCACATCTTCTTTATCCATTCATCCGATGATGGACACTTAGGTTGCTTCTAGGTCCTGGCTATTGTAAATAGAGCTGCAATGAATATTTTGATACATGACTTTTTTTTTTTTTGCGGTACGCGGGCCTCTCACTGTTGTGGCATCTCCCATTGCGGAGCACAGGCTCCGGACACACAGGCTCAACAGCCATGGCTCACGAGCCTAGCCACTCCATGGCATGTGGGATCTTCCCGGACTGGGGCACGAACCCATGTCCCCTGCATCAGCAGGCGGACTCGCAACAATTGCGCCACCAGGGAAGCCCCATGACTCTTTTGAATTATGGTTTTCTCAGGGTATATGCCCAGTAGTGGGATTGCTGGGTTGTATGGTAGTTATATTTTTAGTTTTTTAAGGAATCTCCATACTGTTCTCCATAGTGGCTGTATCAGTTTACATTCCCACAAACAGTGCAAGAGTGTTTCCTTTTCTCCACACCCTCTCCAGCATTTGTTGTTTCTAGATATTTTGATTATGATCATTCTGACCAGTGTGAGATGGTATCTCATTGTAGTTTTGATTTGCATTTCTCTAATGATTAATGACGTTGAACAGTCTTTCATGTGTTAAGAAAACACTCCCATTTACCATTGCAACAAAAAGAATACAATATCTAGGAATAAACCTACCTAAGGAGACAAAAGACCTGTATGCAGAAAATTATAAGATACTGATGAAAGAAATTAAAGATGATACAAACAGATGGAGAGATATACCATGTTCTTGGATTGGAAGAATCAACATTGTGAAAATGACTCTACTACCCAAAGCAATCTACAGATTCAATGCAATCCCTATCAAACTACCACTGGCATTTTTTACAGAACGAGAACAAAAAATTTCACAATTTGTATGGAAACACAAAAGACCCCGAATAGCCAAAGCAAACTTGAGAACGAAAAATGGAGCTGGAGGAATCAGGCTCCCTGACTTCAGACTATACTACAAGGCTACAGTAATCAAGACAGTATGGTACTGGCACAAAAACAGAAATATAGATCAATGGAACAGGATAGAAAGCCCAGAGATAAACCCACACACATATGGTCACCTTATCTTTGATAAAGGAGGGAAGGATATACAGTGGAGAAAAGACAGCCTCTTCAATAAGTGGTGCTGGGAAAACTGGACAGCTACATGTAAAAGTATGAAATTAGAACAATCCCTAACACCACACACAAGAATAAACTCAAAATGGGTTAAAGACCTAAATGTAAGGCCAGACACTATCAAACTCTTAGAGGAAAACATAGGCAGAACACTCTATGGCATAAATCACAGCAGGATCCTTTTGGACCCATCTCCTAGAGAAATGCAAATAAAAACAAAAAAAAACAAATGGGACCTAATGAAACTTAAAAGCTTTTGCACAGCAAAGGATACCATAAACAAGACCAAAAGACAACCCTCAGAACGAGAGAAAATATTTGCAAATGAAGCAACTGACAAAGGATTCATATCCAAAATTTAGAAACAACCCAATCCAAAAATGGGCAAAAGACCTAAATAGACATTTCACTTGAGCCTTCTTATCACCTCCTTCAGGGAAGAAGGTCAGAGAATCCTCCCAGCAACTTTCCTTTCTCAAATTACTTCAGCTTAAAATACTCAATATACCAGGGTACTGTATTTTGGGGTAGTGTGTCCTGAACCCTGTCACTACCCACAGTTTAATTGCCTATTCATTTATCTGAGTTCCACTCCATTGATGACAGGAGGAAAGCTGTATTTTTCATTCACCTGTTCATCCACTAAATGTAACAAAGTACATGCTATGTGGTTGCCATTTAAATTTTGTTTGTACACATGCAAAAATTTCCTCATAGCCATCTTCCCTTTTCCCAGTTAGGCACAATTTAGCATTTAAGTAGCACCACCCTAAAGTTGAAAAATGTTATTAGACCTTTTCCTACATTATAATTCCTCAGTTTCCCCTAATTGCATCAAGGTAAAGTGACATCAGTTTACCTTACCTGTCTCATCTCCTACTCTAAACTTTCATTAACAACTCTATGAACAGAGCATTTTGATCCTTTTGGAATTTGTCTGTGTGCCATGCTCCTCCTGGCCTCATTACACTTGCAAATTTTCCTCTCCACTTGCATGTTCTTTCCTTTCCTTACTCTGTACACTGAAAATCTGTATTCACCTTTAAAAAATTATTGAAGTATAGTTGATTTACAATGTTGTATAATTTCTGCTGTATAGCAAAGTGACTTAGTTATACATATATATTATTCTTTATATTCTTTTCCAATTATGGTTTATCACAGGGTATTGAATATAGTTCCCCGTGCTGTACAGTAGGACCTTATTTTTTATCCATCCTATATATATTAGTTTGCATCTGCTAATCCCAAGCTCCCAGTCCTTCCCTCCCCAACCCCCCTTCCCCATTGGCAATCACAAGTCTGTTCTCTATGTCTGTGAGTCTGTTTCTGTTTCATAGCTATGTTGTTTTGTGTAGTGTTTGAGATTCTACATATAAATGACATCATATAGTAGTTGTCTTTCTCTTTCTGAGCTACTTTGATTAGTGTGATAATATCTAGGTCCACCCTTGTTGCTGCAAATTGCATTATTTCATTCTTTTTTATGGCTGAGTAATATTCCATTACACACACACACACACACACACACACACACACACACACACACACCAGATCTTCTTTATCCATTCACCTGTTGATGTGATGGACATTTAGCTTGCTTCCATGTCTTGGATAATGTAAATAGTGCTGCTGTGAACATTGAGGTGCAGGTATCTTTTTGAATTAGAGTTTTCTCTGGCTATATGGCTAGGAGTGAGATTGGTAGATCATATGGTAACTCTATTTTTATTTTTTTTAAGGAACCTCCCTACTGTTTTCCATAGTGGCTGCACCAATTTACATTCCCACCAACAGAGGGTTCCCTTTTCTCCACACCCTCATCAACATGTATTATTTGTAGACTTTTTAATTATGGCCATTCTGACTGGTGTGAGGTGGTACCTCATTGTAGTTTTGATATGCATTTCTCCAATAATTAGCGATATTGAGCATCTTTTCATGTTCATATTTGCTATCTGTATGTCTTCTTTGGAGAAATGTGTATTTAGGTTTTCTGCCCATTTTTCTATTGGGTTGTTTGTTTTTTCTGTTATTGAGTTGTATGAGCTGTTTGTATATTTTGGAAATTAAGCTTCTGTTGGTCGCATCATTTGCAAATATTTTCCCCAGTCTATGGATTGTCTTTTCATTTTGTTTATGGTTTCCTTTGCTGTACAGAAGCTTGTAAGTTTGATTAGGTCCCATCTGTTTACTTTTGGTTTTATTTCTATAACCTTGGGAGACTGACCTGAGAAAACATTGGTACAATTTATGTCAGAGTATGTTTTGCTTATGTTCTCTTCTAGGAGTTTTATGGTGTTATGTCTTACATTTAAGTCTATAAGCCATTTTGAGTTTATTTTTGTGTATTGTGTGAGGATGTGCTCTAATTTCACTGATTTACATGTGGCTGTCCAACTTTCCCAACACCACTTGCTGAAGAGACTGTTTTTTCCCCATTGTATATTCATGCCTCCTTAGTCAAAGATTAATTGTCCATAGGTGTGTTGGTTTATTTCTGTGCTCTCTATTCTGTTCCATTGATCTATATGTCTGGTTTGGGGCTAATACCATGCTGTTTTAGTACTGTAGCTTTGTAGTATTGTCTGAAGTCTGGGAGGGTTATGCCTCCCAGGGTTAACATTTTGTAGTTCTCAGAATATAAGTCTTTCACTTCCCTGGTGAGGTTTATTCCTAAGTATTTTATTTTTATGGATGCAATTTTAAAAGGTATTGATTTTTACATTTGCTTTCTGATATTTCATTGTTAGTTAAAGAAATGCAGGTGATTTCTTTATGTTAATCTTGTATCCTGCTACCTTGCTGAATTCGTTTATTAGTTCTAGTAGTTTTTGTGTGGAGTCTTTAGCATTTTCTATATATAGTATCATGTCATCTGCATATAGTGACAATTTTACCTCTTCTTTCCAATTTGAATATATTTTATTTCTTTTTCTTCTCTTATTGCTGTGGCTAGGACTGTCAAAACGATGTTAAAGAGAAGTGATGAGAGTGGGCATCCTTGTCTTGTTCCAGATTTTTGTGGGAAGGCTTTCAGGTTTTCACCATTAAGTATTATATTGCCTGTGGGTTTCTCATAAATAGGTTTTATTAGGTTGAAATATGTTCCCTCTATACCCACTTTTGTAAAAGTTTTTATCATGAATGGATGTAGAATTTTGTCAAATGCTTTTTCTGCATCTATTGAGATGATCATGTCTTTTCTTTCATTGATGCGGTGTATCACATTGATTGATATGCCTATGTTGGACCATCCTTGTGACCCTGGGATTAATCCAACTTGGTTGTGGTGTGTGGTCTTTTTCATGTGTTCTTGGATTAGGTTTGCTAATATTTTTTGAGAATTTTTCCATCTATAGTCATCAAAAATATTAGCCTGTAATTTTCTTTTTTGTTAGTGTCTTTGGTTTTGGTAACAGGGTGATGGTGGCTTCATAGAATGTTTTGCAAGTATTCCTTCCTCTTCAATATTTTTGAAGAGTTTGAGAAGGATTGGTATAACTTCTTCTTTGTATGTTTGGTAGAATTCCCCATTGAAGCCACCTGTTCCTGGACTCTTGTTTGTAGGGAGTTTGTTTTTTTTTTAATACATATTATATTTCACTTTCTAGTGACCAGTCTGTTCAAGTTATCTATTTCTTCTTGATTCGATTTTGGTGGCCTGTATGTTTCTAGAAAGTTGTCCTTTTCTTCTAGGTTGTTGAATTTGTTGGCATATAATTGTTCATAGTATTCTCTTATTATTATTATTTTTTTGTAGTTTTACAGTATCCATTGTGATTTCTCCTCTTTCCTTTCTTATTTTGTTTATTTGGGTCTTCTCTCTTTTCTTCTTGGTGAGACTGGCCAGAGGTTTGTCAATTTTTTTACCCTTTAAAAGAATGAGCTCTTGGTTTTATTGATTTTTTTCTATTGTCTTTTATTTAGTTAGTTAGTTAGTTAGTTAGTTAGTTGGTTGTGCCAGCTCTTAGTTGTGGCTCACCGGCTCCTTAGTTGCAGCATGTGTGCTCCTTTTTTGCATCTTTCAGTCTCCTTAGTAGCAGCTCACCAGCTCCTTCATTGTGGCATGAGAACTCTTAGTTGCAGCATGCACATGGGATCTAGTTCCCTGACCAGGGATCAAACCCGGGCCCCCTGGATTGGGAGTGTGGAGTCTTAACCACTGCACCACCAAGGAAGTCCCTCCAATGTTTTTTAATCTCTATTTTTAAAATTCCCTCTCTGATCTTTATTATCTCCTTCCTTCTGATGACTTTAGGTTT
Organism: Physeter macrocephalus; assembly: GCF_002837175.3. NCBI lineage: Eukaryota > Metazoa > Chordata > Mammalia > Artiodactyla > Physeteridae > Physeter > Physeter macrocephalus. Next base: position 71,688,263 of record NC_041224.1, on the reverse strand, counting down.
TGTTTGTTCTTGTTTTTCTAATTCTTTTAGGTGGTGGGTTAGTTTGTCTATTTGAGATTTTTCTTGTTTCTTAAAGAAGGCCTATATTGCTATGAACTTCCCTCTAAGAATTGCTTTTGCTGCATCCCATAGATTTTGTATGGTTATGTTGTATTCACCTTTTAAGAATTAACTTGCCCATTATGTTACTTCAGAAACTAATGTTCACACCTCATATTGTTTTGAGACAGTTGATCCTCATTATTTGTGGATTCAGTATTTGCAAATCCACCTACTCCCACAATTTATTTGTAATCCCCAACTCAATACTGTGGCACTTTTGTGGTCATTTACAGATAAATGAAGAGTGGTGACAAATTTGCATCACCCTTTGAGAGCATGTTTGCAGATAAGGTCAAACAAGGCAACAATTAAAGTAAACAATTAAAGGGGAGAGGGGCAATATAGGGATAGGGATTAAGAGGTACAAACTTATACAGATAATAGGCTGCAAGGATATATTGTACAGCATGAGGAATATAGCTAATATTTTATAATAACTGTAAATGAAATATAACCTTAACCGCTATATTATTCACTTGTAACTTATATAATATTGTATATCAACTTTACTTCAATTAAAAAGTTAAAAAATTTGAAATTGATCCATAAAACAGTAACACTCCAATAGGTGCCTGTGGCAAGGTAGCAAGATATGTCAAAGATAAACAAGGTTGGATGCTAGTAAAAAGGTAAGGACAGAGTTTAGTCAGAAACACACTATTGTTATAGGGAAAAGAATCCAGTGTAAGCTGAACTCCACTTGGATTTGCTCAGAAGTGACTGGACATTTTAAAAGGAAAATGAAGAAATTCCCTGCTGGTCCAGTGGTTAAGACTTGGTGCTTTCACTGCAGTTCAACCCCTGGTGGGGGAACTAAGATCCCGCAAGACACACAGCATGGCCAAAAAAAAAAAGGGGGAGAAAATGAGGGAATAGGGAGGGTCATGAGAGGGGCCTCAGTAGAGTCAGGGAAGTAAAACATTACAAAAAGCAGGCAGGGATTGGTCCATGTGAAACCCATCTGAGTTTGTTAACTAGCACTCTTACCTTCCCACAGAGACGGGGAGATGGGGAGGCAGGGGTCCTACCTTCAGGTATAGGCTGGAACAAACAGAAAATTCTCTTGGTAACCTTGGGTTTTCTCAGGCAGGCACCTTAAAAGAGTTTAAGTCCTCATAAGAATGCTACCTTAAGATGTTGGAAACTATATTATTATTTGTTCAAGTTTTTATAGGCCAATGTTCAGACTCAGTAAAGAAGAGATTTCAGAGGAGCCTGGGTAGAAGAAGATACATTCTTCTTTCTTCTGAACAATATAAGCCTATTTCTCTTTCAATCACCTCTCTTTTATTAAGGACAAGTTGAACCATATGTTTATACTTGGTAGCAAAGGATATTTGCTGAATGGTGTGCATAGTCAGACATTTAATGAGAGCATCTATATGAACACAGAAAGGGGAAAAAGAGATTAATGTTTGGAGCAGATTATAAACCCAGTATTTGAGTCCCGAAGGCAGCTGGTTGAGAAGATTTTTAGACATTGAGCTCTAAGCATCTTTAGATGCTGGAGTGAGGACAGAAGTGGTAATATGATGGATTTCTTGGCTTATAGTTTGAACATTTGTGGTGATGGCATAAATATCAGTGTCACAGTCATGGCTGGTTGTTTTCTGGAACAGAGCATGGAAAATGCAGGACTTCAAGTGGACTTTTGAATGGCCCATGCATGTAGCAGCAGTTTCAGGCACAGAGGTTACCAACACATGATTTGTTGTGGTGATGAGTTATTTGAAGTTATATCAAGATGTTCAGCTTCTGCTTGCTGAACTTTTTCATATCCTGGGAGGAAAGAACAGCTACAAGACCACCTGAGTCACAATAATGATCTTGGCACTAAGGTTTTAGTTCTCAGTGATGCCAAGCCAGGAGGGAGGTAGAAAAGTTGGAAGCATTCATTTGGAGAGTTTGTAGCCAGATGTTGAAGGAAACTAGAAGGACTGAGGATTTGATAAATGCTGACAAAATGTGTAAGATGGCAGAATTCTGTTCTATTTACAGGAAGGTAATAAAACCTCAAATAAAATAAATAGGATTAGGATCTTATTATCCTAAAGGGTGGTTTATACTTTTTAAATTTAAATGTAAATAAAGAAGAAAATGCCTTTATTTGCAATAGCATGGATAATTCTGTAAGACATTAATTATGCTTGAAATAAGCCAGACACCAAAAGACAGATACTGTATAATCTTGCTTATATGTTGAATCTAAAAAAGTTGACTCAGGAACAGAGGGTAGATTGGTAGTTGCCAGGCGATGGGAAGTGGGGAAATTGGGGAGATGTTGGTCAAAGGGTACAAACTTTCTGTTATAAGATAAATAATTTCTGGGTATCTAATGTACATCATGGTGACTATAGTCAGAAATATTGTATTGTATTCTTGAAATTTACCGAGAGAATAGATCTTAAGTGTTCTCACCACAAAATAAATGTAACTATTTTAAAAAAACATAAGATTTGTCTCCATCACTCATTTTGATCAGATATAATCAAAGTAAGGTTATTCTTGATTACAAAATAATTTTTGCCTCATTAAATTTGGCTTATTTACAAAAGTTCATTGAGAAAGTGAAAAAGGTAATTGACTATAGAGGCCTTTTAAATTTACTTTATGGAACTTTTTATAAGGAAACTCAGATTGGACTTCTAAAGGCCTCTCAAAGCTGGGGATCCAAGCTAGTAATTGTCAATCAGATTTCATCGGCAGTACCTATGGATTTGAGTGAATTCTCTCTGCTTGAGGTCTCCAAAATACCCTAAGTTTCCTGGACCTGCCAGGAAGTAACCTCCCCAACTCACTTGTAAAGATAGAAAGCCTGCATTCCAAGTACCAAGCCACATATCTTGAGCAGGCTTTATAGTCATCGGCTTCATAAAGTCAAACTTAATTCTTTAAAACGGTCTAGTCATGTCTGATTTTGTGCATCATTTTAAAACAGAACATTTTAGTCAAAGCCTTGGCAATAAAACCATTGTTTCCAACTGTGTCCTATCACAAGGAGGACAGATTCTTCTTGGATCTATAAAAATAACTATATCGCTATGAAAATAAGAATACTTAATTGTTTCTGATTTTTGGAGGAATCAGGCAGGGAGACCAAATAAATGTTTCAATTTTGTTTACAAAAATATAATTTACTACATTGTTATGAGTCATAGATAGCTTAAGAGAAAAGGAGAAAGGGTTTTCTTACACCTAGAAAATAGAACTTGAAAGAGTCAGTGATATTTCAAACAAAAACCATAACAAGTATAATTAACTTTTATCAGCTTACCCAGTCTCATGTAATTAATTTTGTTTGACTTGACATTAGGTTAGCAGCTTTATGAACATATCAGCTTTTTAATATTAGAGTTTCAGAAATTCTGACTTACCCCCTTGGGATGATATCAACTTTATTTAAATAATGATATCCGAAGCCTGTATACCAGCATGCCTGACATAGTTCTTTTCCTTTGGTTTCCAAGACAGTTTCTTTTTGTTGAAGTACTCTAACCTGTAGCTAGTTGATTCTACCAGATGTTAGGAAAGCATCAGAGTAAAACAACACTCTCTGTGAATGATAAAAGACTTGAAGTAGCCATAGTTAAAGATCTGATAAGGGTCCATTTCCAAATAACACAATTGACAAGGAAATTTCATTGTTTTGTGATATATAATATTTTAAATATTTAAAATTATGATTGATAACATTATATGAGGAAATATCATAGATAGTGAGAGCACTGACAAATTTATAGGAATTTTATACAATTTCAGAAATAATAACTTATGCATACAAATGTAACCTAGGAAAGGTTAAGTCTCTCTTTTTTGACAATGCTTCCCATGCAATTTGATATATCAAATAAATCTATTTAGTTTAATATCTCTCTTATTATAAGGTGAGAGAGCAAATCCTTTGGGTTCTTCCATGGGCCCTATTGGAAATCTCAAAGTCAGTTCAAGGTAAAGAAGATTTTATTTATAATTTTATTTTGGAAAGTCCTCTAAAAATGTCAAAATGTTTGGATACTTAATTAAATGGATTTAGAATAGAATTAAATAAAATAAGGGTGATGTTTACCTTTATGTGTTGATTTGATGGGGCTAAGAAATGCCCAGATAGCTGGTAAAATATTATATTTAACTATGTCTGGAGGGTGTTGCTTTAAGAGATTAGCATTTGATTAGGTAGTCTGATAAAGATATCTCCCTTCAACAGTGTGATCAGGCGTCATCCAATCCCTTCAGGGCCTGACTAGAATAAAAAGGCCAAGGAAGGGCAAGATTTCTTGAGCTGGAGCTTCCATCTTTTCCTGCCTTCAGATCACAACTCTTGATTATCCAGCCTTTGAGCTAGAACTGAATTCAACCACTGGCTTTCTTAGTTCTCCATCTTGAAGATGGAAGATTATGGGACAACTTGGCCTCCATAAACTCCTGAGCTAAACTGGTAATAAATCTCCTGTTATGTAGATCTCTTTATATATATATACACTTGCTTCTATTTCTGTGGAGAAACTTGACTAATATCGACTTTGGTATGGAGAGTGGTTCTAGGGGAAGAGAATTCTAAGAGAGTGTTTTCTAAATTGGTTCTGGGATTCTAGAAGTGGCTCTCTAATTATGATTAGATTTAAAGACACTAATAATTGTTTTCAGTAGTAAACAGAACATTGATAATTCATGGTCTGAACAGTTTATAGTGATACACAAATATTCGCATTGGATAATCCTAATTAGCCACTTATAGAAAGAAGCAAGGAACTAAGTAACTCTATACGACAATTTCAAACACTTTGGAAATCTAAGGAATATGATGACATTGATTTCTCCTAATGTCTTTGGACAAATAAAAGGATAAGCTCAGGAATTCAAATTCTAAACTCAAGCATTGCATATGACTTAAGAGCTTGTCAGTGTGCCCTGTCAGAGAGCTTTATTCCTGGCAAGGATGAAACTGCTGAAAATGAACTTAATTGGCTGAATTTCAAGACAAGTTGAACTCCCATGCTCAATGGGTGTCTTCTATTAAAGTGAAGGAATTGATTGGGAAAGAATGGAATCATGTAATATGGCATGAGGGTGTGTGGAAAGACCCTGATGAAGCTAGGGGCATTGAGCCCCTAAGTTCTGATGAGTTTTTGTTGCCAGTGTAAGTGGTCTCTGCAACCTCAGTGGCAGCAGCATGCCCACTCCAAGTGGGTAGCAGTATCCCTGTGCACAGAGGAATCAGCCTCTCCACCTCAGTCTGAGGGGATTAACCCTGCAATGTCAGAGAAAACCATAACGGTCTTCCCTGAGGCAGTTGTCACCTATGACTAGACTCAAGTCCCAGCAGGTCCGTAAAGATGAGGATCAAAGCATAACCCTTGAGAAGGTGTGCTACAATCCAAAGCAAATCCTTGAGTTTTCTAACTTATACAAGCAGAAAACTATGGAATAAGTGTGGGACTGGTTAACAATGTAGGATAAAGTTGGGTCAGACCAGATTTATTGACTTGGGCCAACTAAGCAGAGATTCTGCATTTATTGTTGCATCTTGGGTCCTTAGAAAGGGCTCTAAGAGTTTGTGGGTATGATTGGCTGAAGTGTGGATAAAAAGTTGGTCCACTATGAGTGAAATTTAAATGCTAGATCTCCTTTGGTTCAATGTAGATAAAGGGATTCAAAGCTTAGGGAGACTGGAATGTTAGAGTGGATATTTTGTTTAAGTTCTACTCACCACTCTGGGAGGGTTCAGAAGACATACCTTACAACAATACATTGAGAAATATATTTGTGTGTAGAATGCTAACATCTGTGATGAGCACCATGATTGTTCTTCTCTGTGGGCCAGACCTTGCTTTTGGAACTGCAGGCACTCAACTGGAAAATCTAAATGTGATAGGAGTAATCAGATCCAAGGGGCTTTGCCCAACCATTAAACTCTAGGTAGGTATAGTTCCTCTATACAAAGTCAAAAGCAAATTCGAAGTTACTCTATACAAAACAGCAAAGTCAAAGCAGAAATCAGAACAGTCTGGCACAGACCTATGGTATTGGCTAGTTAATCATGGTGTTACATTAAGTATAAAAGATAGCAAATCCATCAAATCTTTACTTGATCTGTCTAAGCAGAAATGGTCTAAGTCAAACAATGGTGTAACTTGAATCACAAAAAATATAAAGTCAACGCTTAACCAATCCCCAAACTTGAACCAGTTTACAGATCCAGAATCCTTTGAATGAAAGGGAGACCAGATCCACCTGAGGAAAGACCCTGACACTACCAATACTTAAAGAGTATTCTTAAAATCTTATTGCCAGCCTTCCCCAAAGGAACTGATACCCTTTTACCAGGGTTACTGTGTACTGGGGGAAAGCAAATAATTAAACAATTCAGGGACTACAGGTCACTGGCTCTGAACTGACATTGTTACTGGGAGACCCAAAATGTCACTGTGGCACTACACTCAGGGTTGGGGCTTTTGAGAGTCAAGTGACCAGTGAAATTTTAGTTCAGGTCCATCTCACAGTGGGTTCCCAGACCCATCATGTGGTTATTTCCCTAGTTCTGGAAAGCATAATTGTAATAGACATACTTAGCAGTAGAGAAAATCACCACATTGGTTCCCTGACCTGAGAAGTTGGGGCTATTATGATGGGAAAGGCTAAATAGAAGCCATTAGAACTGCTTACACCTAGGAAAATAGTAAATCAAAAGCAATACAACATGCCTAGATAAATTGCAGAGATTTGTGCCACCATGAAGGACTTGAAAGATGCAGGAGTGGTGATCCCCATCACATCCCCATTCACCTCTTTATTTGGTTGCGCAAAAGACAAATGGAACTTGGACAATGACAGTGGATTATCACAAGCTTAACCTACAGACAACTCCAATTGCAGCTTCTATACCAGATATGGTTTTATTGCTTGAGAAAATTCACACATCCTCTAGTACCTCCATGCAGCTACTGATCTGGCAAATAACTTTTCCTTCATATCTATCCAAAGGCCAGTCAAAAGTCATTTTCTCTCAACCAATAAGGCCAAAAATACACCTTAACTGTCCTACCTCATGGATTTATCAACTCTCCATCCTCATATCCCAGTTTAGTTTGTAGAGATCTTGATTGCCTTTCCCTTCCACAAGATATCCCACTGTTCCATTACAATGATAATATTATGCTGATTAGACAGAGTGAGTGGGAATAGTAAGATACTAGACTTGATATACTTTTGAGTGTCAAAGGGTGCAGAACAAATATGACTAAAATTTTGGGGCCTTCTAATTTGATGAAATATTTAGGGGTCAGTGGTGTTGAGCATGTCAGGTATCCCTTTCAAGATGAAGTATAAGTTGTGACATCTGGCCCCTCCCACAACCAAGAGGGAGGCACAGTGCCTAGTGGGCTCCTCTGGATTTTGGAGGCAGCTTATTCCTCAGCTGAGGTTACTACTTTGGCTCATTTTTCAAGTGAACTGAAAAGCTGCTAGTTTTGTGTGGGGTCCAGGACAAGAGAGGTTCTATAACAGTTCTAGCCTGCTGTGAAAGCTGCTCTGTGACTTGGGCCATATATTCCAGCAGACCTAATAGTTCTGGAAGTTTCATTGGCAGATAGAGATGCTGTTTGGGGCCTTTGGCAGATCCATAGGTGAATCACAGTGCAGATATTAGGATTTTGGAGGAAGGCTTTGCTATCATCCACAAATAACTAATATTCTTTAGAGTAACAACTCCTACAACTCTTGGTCTTTTTTTTTTTCCTCTGAGTCAAATCTTTATTTGGCAAACAAAGGTCTTTCTTGATAATGCAGTCACATGAGTGGAGAAACCATGGGCCATCACCCAGGCTCCAAAAGCATCTCCAATCAAAAAATGAGGAACCGAGTCCCCCTCCTTTGTTGCTTTAGTATCATGTTGGAGACAGTGCATGGAGGACTGACTATAGAGCTTTGAAGCCGCTCTGAGATGTTCCCTCCTCCTGAGTTACAGAACAGCAGCAGGAACTGGATCCAGAGGCTGGCAAAATTTATAACCATGGTTCACTGGATTGTAGAGAGCTGGGTAGGAAGGAGGGATCCTGGAGGCTAAGGCTCCAAGGGCTATAGTCCTAGATCCTTGCTCCCCAGGAACCTGGGGGCAGGAAGGAATCTGAGCTGAGACTGAGGCCCAGCTTGGCATCACAGGCTGACTCCAATCCCTCTGAAGCCCAAAGCTGGCCCACCTAGGAGGGGCATATTTTAGGATAAGCAGTTGTCATTGCCCCTCATAATGGCCTGTGATTTGTTCCAATGTCTTTCCTTTGGTTTCAGAGAATGAATACTTAACCACGGGGGCTTCCCTGGTGGTGCAGTGGATAAGAACCTGCCTGCCAATGCAAGGGACAAAGGTTCGATCCCTGTTCCAGGAAGATTCCACATGCTGTGAAGCAACTAAGCCCATGCTCCACAACTACTGAGCCTGTGCGCTAGAGTCCATGAGCCACAACTATGGAGTCCACGTGCCACAACTACTGAAGCCCATGTGCCTAGAGGTCATGCTCTGCAACAAGAGATGCCACCGCAATGAGAAGCCCATGGACTGCAATGAAGAGTAGCCTCCACTTGCTGCAACTAGAGAAAGCCTGTGTGCAACAATGAAGACCCAACACAGCCAAAAATAAATAAATAAAGTAAAATTAAAAAAAAAAAAGACTTAACCATGAGCCATCAAGTTACCATGCAACCTCAGCTCTTCAGCATGACCTGCATGTTATCTGACTCATGAAGTCATAAAGTTGTTCATGCACAGGATTACTGCATTATCAAATGAAAGTAATACATACATGATCATACCTGGGCAGGCACTGAAGGTAAAAGTAAGTTACAGGAAGTTGTAGCCCAAATGTTCCTTGTCCCTACTGCTATATAATAACCCCCTCTCTCAGCCTTTACCTGTAGCCTTATGGGAAGCTCCATACAATTTATCTATTGACAGAGAAAGGAAAGATGCAGACCTGGTTTACAGACGTTTTTGCATGACATGACGGTACCACCAGAAAGTGGACAGCTATAACACTACAGCTTATCTGTGGGACATCTGTGACAGACAGTGGGTAAGAGAAACCCTCCCAATGGGCAGAATTTGGGGCAGTGCACGTAGTTATTCACTTTACTGGAAAGAGAAGTGGTCAGACATGTGATTATATGCTGATTCATGGGCTCTGGCCAGTGTTTTTGATCAGTGGTCAGGGACTTGAAATGAACATGTTTGGAAAATTGTTGACAAAATTGGGGGAAGAATTATATGGACATGTCTCACACTGGGCCAAAAAATAGTGGGTCCCATGTGATGCCCACCAAAGTGTAAACTCACAGAGGAAGATTTAAATAATCAAGTGAACAGGATGACACATTTTGTGGATACAAGTTAGCCTGTTTTCCCAGCCACCCCTGTCATTTCCCAAAGAGCTCGTGAACAAAGAGGGCATGATGGCAGGGATGGAGGTTATGCGTGGGCTTAGAAACATGGAATTCTATTCAGCAAGTCTGAGTGTCAATCTGTCAGCATTGGATAGCAACACTGAGTCTCTCATGTAGAGCCACTATACTGGGTGTTTAGCCAGCTACCTTGGTGGCTGGTTGATTATATTAGTCTACTTCCATCATGGAAGGGGCAGTTTTTTGTCATTACTGGAATAGACACTTAATCTAGATATGAATTTTCCTTCCCCTCATACAATGTTTCTGCCAAAACAACCATCTGTGTACTTACAGAATGCTTTATCCACTGCCAAGGTATTCTACATAGCATTGCTTCAGGTGAAGTAAATCACTTACAGCAAAAGAAGTATGAAAATGAGCTTATGCTCATGGGATTCACTGGTCACACTATATTTCCTACACTTTTGAAGCAGCTGGCTTGATGGAATGGTAAGGGCCTTTAAAAGACTCAAATACAGAGGTAGTTAGGTGGCAATAGTTAGTTGGCACTGCTACTTGAAGTGCTGTAACAAGGTTCTCCAGGAAGCTGTATATTTTCTGAATAAACTTCTGATATACGGTGCTGTTTCTTTTATATCAAGGATTCATAGTTTCAGGTATCAAGTGGTGAAAATGGGAGTGACACCATTTTTGCTTCCTATTCCCGTGTTTTTATGCTTTGCTGGTCTAGAGGCCTTAGTTCTAGAGGAAGAAATGCTTCTACCAGGAAATAAAACAACAATTCCCCTGAATGAAGTTTAAGACTGAAACCTGGCCACACAGAGCTCCTTATGCCTCTGAATCAACTTGTAAGGCAGGGAGTTTGGATGCAGGTTAGGGTGATTGTAACTACTGTCAGAGAAAAATCCGTAGCTGGAAAATAGTTAAAGTGGTAAAAGAGATTTATTCAGGACTACTGTAACAGGTTAAAATAGTCCAGTGTTGAACCAGTGTCAATTCTGAATACAGTATGGGCAAGTAGTTATTTATAGCCAAAGATCCTGAGGGAGTCAGTGGATTAATAATTACTAATATAAAACAACTGTTAGAAAATTTTGCCTAAACAGATCTAACAGAATTATTGCTGAAGCCAGGCCAGGCTGACCAGAAATCACCTGGAGGATGGTGGAGAATGAGAAACCTAATTAGATACTGAAGGTGAGAAGATATAGAGGATGTGGGACTTCTGCTATATGAATTAGCAGGGTTCTTGCTGAAAGAAGTATACGGATGGAACGATGAGGATGTTCAGGAGCCTGACTAAAGTTTGGCTAAGCAAAGAATCTTTGTCAGTTCCCCCTATTGTAAGAAGGAAAGAAAAACATTCTTCTTTCCTTTGAACAATATAAGTCCATTTCTTGTTTAGTTGCCTTATGTTCATTTAAGGACCAGCCTAATCATTTGTTGAGACTTGGTAGTAGTGGGTATGCTGTGTGGTGCAAGCTGTCAGACATTTAGTAATAGGAGGTTTCTATGAAAAAAAAAAAAGCACAAAGATTGATATTTAAAACCCAATTTCTGATTCTAGGGGCAACTTGTTGAGATTTCTCGATGTTGAGTTCAAGGATGTTTAGATGGTGGTGTGTACAATAGTATCAATATAATGGACTTCCTTGTTTGCAGTTTGATTGTCTGTGGTGATGATATCAGGTGTCCAGGTGAACTTTCTGAGTGGCCCACACAGCAACAAGTGGGAAGTTTGCCTATATATATAAAATCTGTTGTGGTGATATTCTTGACATTTACATCAAGTCATTGAGCTTCAGCTTCAAGGACTTTGAGAAAAGGGAAGTTTTAGTTCTCAGTGATTCCAAGTCAGAAAGGAGAAAACATGGAAATGTTAATTTGGAGAGCTGTTGTCAGATACTGGAGGAAATTAGATGACTTAAGATTTGTCGAGGACTGGTAAAATGTGCAACATGGAACCCACAAGGGTACATCACAGTTTTCCATTGAAACATAATTTTTTTCTCTATAGTTATTACTATTCAATCAAAGATAATTAAAGTAAGGCTTTTTTTTTCAAAATAAGTCCAGACTCATTTAACTTAGTGTGATTGTTTACATAAGGGCAGCAAAGATGGTGACTAACCACACAGGTCAATTGTGTTTGTTTTGTTGGAACTTTTCATAAGGAATCTCAGACTGGATTTTTCAGTTTCTCAAGGCTAAGAAACCAAGTCAGAAACTTGCCATCAGATTTTTCATGCAATACCTATAGATTTACATGAATTTCTCTCTTCTAGGGATCCAAAAATTATCCGGAGATTTCTGATCCTGCCAGGAAGTGACATTTATACTGACTTTTAAGGTAGAGAACCCTATGTGAAAGGTTCAGGCTGTTTTTTTTTTTTTTTTTTTCAAGTGAGGGTGGTAATAAGCATTGGCTCCTTAAAGTCAACCTAGGTTCCTTAAAGCTGTATGGTCATGTCTCATTCCATGCACTTTATTCTCAAATTTGATCTGACATTCAAAGTCTTGGTAATATAACCAAAGTTTCAAGTTGGGTCCTTTTATAGGAATAACAGAGTCTTACTGAACTTAGGCAAATAACTATATTGCCATAAAAATAGGAATACTCACTAAGAGTCTTCAAATTCTGGAGGAGTTAGGGAGAAAAAGCAATTGTTTCATGTTTGTTCACAAAGTTCTACTTTACCAAATTGTAGTAAGTTACATAGCTTAAGAGAAAAAGGTTTTCCTTATACATAGAAAACTTTAAAAAAAGCAATGTTTATTCAAAATTATTAAAAAGTATAATCATCCTTACCAGTTCATTAAGCCCCATGTAATTAATTCTTGTTCTAATAGATCTTAGGTTAGTAGTTTCTGAATACAATATCTTCTTTATTACTTCTGGAAATTCTTACTCAGTCCAGAGTCATAGTCTCAAAGTTATTACAGTTATGCTATCATAAGCATTTATGCCCATAGCTGATTGTAAACACTTAGAGGAATTGAAGCAAAAAATCTGAGTTACAAATGACTTATAAAGGCCAAGGTTAAACTTCTGATGAGAGTTCATGGACAAAAAATTAATTATTTCTTTGGCATTCAACATTTAACCATAATAGCTGGACAACAATTGTATTGACAGGTTTCTATGAACGTCATAAAATTTTGAAATACCTGTATTAGTAATATATATCCCCCCACATATATAACCTAAAAAGGTTTATCATCACTACTTATTTGTTAATATTTCCTGCTTAACATGCTAAATGAATCTAATTAGTTGAGCATATAAAAATTTAAACATAAGACATGACACCATAAAACTCCTAGAAGAGAACATAGGCAAAACATTTTCTGACATAAATCATACCAATGTTTTCTTAGGTCAGTCTCCCGATGCAATAGAAATAAAAACAAAAATAAACAAATGGAACCTAATCAAACTTACAAGCTTTTGCACAGCAAAGGAAACCATAAACAAAATGAAAAGACAACCCATGGACTGGGAGAAGATATTTTCAAATAATGCAACTGACAATGGCTTAATTTCCAAAATTTATAAACAGGTCATATAACTCAATGACAAAAAGACAAACCACCCAATCCAAAAATGGGCAGAAGACCTAAATAGACATTCCTCCAAAGAAGAAATGCAGATGGCCAAGAGGCACAAAAAAAGATGCTCAATGTTGCTAATTATTAGAGAAACACAAATCAAACCTACAGTGAGGTCCACCTCACATCAGTCAGAATGTCCATCATTAAAGAGTCTACACACTATAAATGCTGGAGAGGGTGTGGAGAAAAGGGAACATTTACACACTGTTGGTGGGAATGTAAGTTGGTGCAGCCACTATGGAAAACAGTATGGAGGTTCCTCAAAAAACTAAAAATAGAATTACCATATGATCCAGCAATCCCACTCCTGGGCATACACCTGGACAAAGCTATAATTCAAAAAGATACATGCACCCCCATGTTCATAGCAGCACTATTCAAAATAGACAAGACATGGAAACAACCTAAATGTCTATTGACAGATGAATGGATAAAGAAGTGGTACATATATACAATAGGGTACTACTCAGCCATAAAAAAGAATGAAATAATGCCATTTGCAGCAACATGGATGCAACTAGAGATTACCATACTAAGTGAGAAGTAAGTCAGAAAGAGAAAGACAAATACCATATGATATCACTTATATATGGAATCTAAAATATGTCACAAATGAACCTATCTATAAAAAAGAAAGAGAATCATGGACATAGAGAACAGACTGGTGGTTGACAAGGGAGAGGGGGTTGGAGGAGGGATGGAGTGGGATGTTGGGGTTAGCAGATGTAAGCTTTTATATATAGAATGAATAAACAAGAAGGTCACACTGTATAGCACAGAGAACTATATTCAATATCCTATAATAAACAATAATGGCTAAATAATATTAAAAAGAATATATATATGTATAACTGAATCACTTTGCTGTACAGTAGTAATTGACACAACACTGTAAATCAACTATACTTTAATTAAAAAATGATTAATTGAGCATATCCCTTTTATAAAGTGAGATACATATCTTTTGATAATTTCCAGAAGTACTCTGGGAAATACAAAAGTTAATTTGAAATAAAAAGGACTCCATTTAGAATTTGGTTTGGGGAAGTTATCAAAAATGTCAAGTTTGAACACTTGATTAAATAGGATCATGGGTCACTGTGAAACTATACCCATTTAACCAAAGTGCCATTTCAAAGATTTCAAAGGCAAATATAGAAAGTTACAGAATGGTAAAACATTCGGTTCTATTAATATTTTTATTTTTTTTTGCGGTATGTGGGCCTCTCACTGTTGTGGCCTCTCCCGTTGTGGAGCACAGGCTCCAGACGCACAGGCTCAGCAGCCATGGCTCACGGGCCTAGCTGCTCCGCGGCATGTGGGATCTTCCCAGACTGGGACATGAACCCGTGTCCCCTGCATCAGCAGGCAGACTCTCAACCACTGCGCCACCAGGGAAGCCCAAGAAAAATATTTTTAACTCACAAAGTATTGGTTTCCCAGGCAGAATACTTAATAAGTAAAGGAAAACTTTTTCACAATTTCTTAGTAAGAGCAGAACAATAATATAAAAAACTTTGTGTTCTAGCAGAGAAAATCAAACGTAGTTTGCATCAGTGTACTATTAATTCTAAGGGTAATTTTTAAAATTGTCCCAATCTTAGTCAGATTTGAGCGCACACAATAAGATTCCTTTTCCAAGATTTATTTCTCATAATCCTTACACAATTTATTTTTCCTCATGTCTATTCAGTTTTTCTCTTACTTTTATCTTTGTTCTTATCCTGGAACAACCATTCATTCTTTCACTTAAGGAAAAAATTACTTCTTTTCCCTTTAGAAAAACACATCCTTCATACCTTTTCTTATTAAGAACATGCCTTACTTTCTCTGCATTAACTTTTTTTCCTTTACCCTTATTAGTCTTAGTAGTTTCATTTACATGCATTGATTAGAGTTTTTAACCAATATTCTCCTTTTTATACAGAGAAAACCAGGATGTAAGCAATTATTAACTCCCTGGCAGGTACTATCATTCTGTAGCAGATTTATAAATACACCATTTCATAATTTTCTAGAGGTATATGACTTTTTCACAGTACAATTTCTCATGTTGTTATATTCATTCATTTATTTTTTAGACTCGCATATAAGTGATAGCATAGAGTGCTTGTCTTTCTCTGTCTGACTTATCTCACTTAGCATAGTAAACTCTAGATCCGTCCATGTTATTGCAAATGGCAGAATTTCATTCATTTTTTAAACACCTTTATTGGAGAAAAATTGCTTTACAATGTTGTGTTAGTTTATGATATATAACAAAGTGAATCAGCTATATGTATACATATATCCCCATATACCCTCCCTCTTGTGTCTCCCTCCCACCCTCCCTATCCTACCCCTCTGCGTGGTCACAAAGCACCAAGCTGAACTCCCTGTGCTATGTGACTGCTTCCCACTAGCTATCTATTTTACATTTGGTAGTGTATATATGTCAATGCTACTGTCTCAATTTGTCCCAGCTTACCCTTCCCCCTCCCTGTGTCCTCAAGTCCATTATCTATGTCTGTGTCTTTATTCCTGTCTTGCCCCTAGGTTCATCAGAACATTTTTTTTTTTAGATTCCATATATATGTGTTAGCATATGGTGTTTGTATTTCTCTTTCTGACTTACTTCACTCAGTATGATAGACTCTAGGTTCATCTCCCTCACTACAAATAGCTCAATTTTGTTTCTTTTTATGGCTGAGTAAAATTCAATTGTATATATGTGCTACATCTTCTTTATCCATTCATCTGTCGCTGGACACTTAGGTTGCTTTCATGTCCTGGCTATTGTAAATAGTGCGGCAATGAACATTGTGGTACATGATTCCTTTGAATTATGGTTTTCTCAGGGTATATGCCCAGTAGTGGGATTGCTGGGTCATATGGTAGTTCTATTTGTAGTTTTCTAAGGAACCTCCATAGAGTTCTCCATAGTGGCTGTATCAATTTAGATTCCCACCAACA